>NC_088930.1:2042500-2162500 GCF_038396675.1 Hydra vulgaris | reverse complement strand
CATTGACCGCCAACGTTGTTTTAGTATCATTTTTGTTGGAAAATATTAAAAAATCTTGATATAAAATCTAACTTCCAATGTATATGGATCAACGTTGATTCAATGTATATAATCCAACGTTAATCCATACACGTTGGGTTAACATTGCGTTATAAGCATTGGATCAACGTTAATCTATAAACATTGGATCAATGTGGGGTTATACACATTTAGCCAACGTTAATCTATATACATTGGATCAACGTTGACTCCTATACATCGGATCAGCGTAGGATTTAGATCGGTAAAACAACCAACTTTTGCGATGTTTTTACATACGTTTGACCAATGTAATTTTCTGACCATTTTTAATCACGTCGTTATTTAAGTTTACATTAATATAAATAGGATAAAACTAACATTGGATTAACGTTGTATTTGCATCGAAGAAAAGAGTCGACTTTCGCGATGTATTTACATACGTTGGCCCAACGAAAGTGTGCAAGCTGGGCTACGACAGATTGAATAACCTATATGGCGCAATATCTACAGTGCTTCCTTTAGAATAGATAAGGAACAAGATATTTTGTAAAGAACGACAAGAGATCACTCAAAACGGTACATTAAAACTTTTTATATTCCTCTAGTGTCGTTTTATTTTTAAAATATATTCCAAATCTTGATTTTCATGGAAAAATATAAGCATGTACTTGTCTCTCCTCATTTTAAATTTTTTTTAATAGGTAGCAAAAACAGATATAAGAGGAACTTTATTCAAATTATAAATCGGCATTAAATGACTTCTAAAATTTAAGGAAGACTTAGCGTACTTGCCAAAGCTTTTCTTTATCACTAGCATTTCTCGCAGCGTATTTTTAATCTTGATATTATGTGACTCATTTGAATTTATGAGAACTCGCTTATGCATTATTAACATATATATATATATATATATATATATATATATATATATATATATATATATATATATATATATATATATATATATATATATATATATATATATATATATATATATATATAAATTAAGTAATTAATTATTGCTCTGTTCTTTACGAACATTGCGCACTCGATTTGAAAAATACACTAACATAACTTACATATATATATATATATATATATATATATATATATATATATATATATATATATATATATATATATATATATATATATATATATATATATATATATATATATATATATATATATACCATCTCGCTAGGTTTGAAAAGCTCCTTCCTAGCAAGCACATCAACGTAGAAATAATGTTGAAAAGACGTTGAATTTTTAGATTGAAAAATATTTGATTTTTGGTTAAAATGGAAGCGCAAATCTACGTTAAAACCAAACGTTAGACCAACGTTGAAAACCAACCAAAAATCAGCGTTAGATTAAGGTTGATTTAGCATGGATTCAACGAACTTATATAGGAGTTTATGAATCTTGAAAACAAATGTATACTTTTGAACGGGTTTAAAGAGTACTCTTGAAACCTGCAAAACATTTATTTTGTGCACTATGCATCGTTGGTATGAAGTATTATAATGAAACAATAATTCTTCATAAACTTATAATACTTGTCATAGTACAATATCTTATGTAATTGTATTCTCTTTGTCATTTGATAAACTCGGTTAACTAAATTATAATTGAAAGCAAATAAAACCAAAAAAATAATTTAAACATTTTTAAAACAAAAAGACATAAAGAATTAAAACTATTTTTTAAACGATCCTAATAAAATCATATAATTGTTATCTTCATCATCATCTGTATCTTTATCTTTATTTTTGATTTAATTATCTTGATTTAATGCACGTTTTCTACCATCCAATCGATATAGTCCAAACATTAAACAGACTGCAATTTATCTTCGCGCATCGTATTTTTTTTTTTTAAAACATCTATATAATTTGTGCATACATATAAATAATTTGTGCTATGTGTGTGTATAATTTTAGCAGAAACTGCTGAAATTATACACACGATATTGATTTTTTTAGTTACAAAAAGTATTGCATTTATTTATATTTAAACTCCATTACAATTGGGGGTCGTCCATAAAGTAAGTACGCTTTTTTTTCGTTCACCGTTGTCATAATAACAGATAGTCTGGCCAGTTTTTGCAAGATTCTATTGTTTTTAGGGGCTGTCCATTAATTAACTCAACAATTTTCTGGCAGTTTTTCTCTCCTTTCCCTCCCCCCCCCCCTCCCCTTGTCAACAAATTGTCAAACTTTCAGAGACTCCCCTATAAAATTACTTCGACAACTAATAATCCCCATACACTCTCCGTTCCTTAAGAAAAAAAATGAAAAAAAACAAACATTTAAAATAGTAGTAGTAGTTTACAACTTCTAGAAAAAGTGTTCAATAGTTATGTTTATAAAAAAAAATTTAGTTCAACTAATATATTATCAATTATAATTGAACTAATATATTATCAAACTATTCATCCATCATGATTCCGAAGAAATCTCTTTTTTTTTATTGTGTTTGACAATTCACGTTGGATAACTAGCAAAATATTCAACAAAATTTGTTCTATCAGAGAAGTACAAATAGGTACCTGGAGATATCCACTCGTACTTCTTTAGTAGATTCATTTATTTTTTTTAAACCGATACATCCATAGACCTCAGTTCTAAAAGCTGGAATAGGTTTGAAGATTCCTTTGTCTCGCTGATAATGGCCAAGTCTTGACAGCCGAGAAAAATTAGAGTAGAAAAAATATGGTCGAGAGCTTTTCTTGCGTCCTTCAGATCTTGTAAGTGTTGATTAGAATTTTTACTAAAAATTATAGAATCTGACGTGCTTGTCAAAATCATTTTGTTAGCGGCTCGGTAAAAATGGCTAGTTCCATGACGGCAAAACTTCTCATGAGCTTTCTTCCAACTATTATTAACAACAATTATTAATAACAAACCTTAGAGAGAATTTTCTTTCTCTTGATTCAGTGGGTAGCGGAAGCTTCATATCAGTAGCTTTGACACACGAGGAACCAAAGGCTTTTTCTTTAACATTTATAAATATTGCAGTATCCTTACAATTTGAAATTATTTGAGAATAGGTCAGCAAGGTAAAATATGTTTAGCTAAAAAAATTTAAGGGAAGTAGATACATTTTGCCTTTCAACTGGCTTGGGGACTATTGCAATTTCATTTAAGTCTGACAATTTGACTAACTTTTCTGATTCTAATTGATATAAGCATTTAAGGTGCTCCCATTTAACTGTTCATTGAATACCATTATCACTGTACACTAGTAACCCATTTTTTTTGTAAACTATAGATTCCTAATGTTTTTCAAAAGATGAACTAAATCAAACAGTAAATACATCCCATCTTCCGTTTTCCAAGGTTTTTCTGAAATACTACTATATAATTTAAAAAGATAACAACTTTTACATCACCAGATGATGATTTTATAAGTTTTAGGCTGGAGTTTATTTGAACATAAAATTTGAACTTAATTTTGAAATTGGAATCATCTTATACAGAAATTTAGGACCACCTTTTAGACATACTATCATCATTCCCAACACAGTTTTAGCCAATAATGATGGATCATCTAAAGATTTACCAAACAATGTTCCACCATTGTAGAGCATCATTTTTTTGACATATACTTCATCATGAATAATTAAACAAATTTTTTGTTTTTCATAAATGTTTTTGAAAACTGAGTCTAAGAAACTAGCATCATCAATTTTGCAAACTTTTTAAGTAATGCGTGTCAAAGTACTAACTAATGGCAATTGAAAATCATTTCTTAGTTTATTGTATAAAGCACAAGATGTTGAAAAATATTCAAAACTATGATTCATTTTTTTTTTACATTAAGCTTTGCAGACATAACTGTTATTTGTTGCAGAATAATGTTTTTCTTATGATCTATTTCCGTGACATTTAAAAAATTTAGTATTTCCTCAAACTTTGACCAAGAATCAACAATATTTATACAATTTTTACACAAACTTTTTATAAAACATTTAATTCCACAATGAAATGTTTTAAAATGTAAATTCTCAAACATTTTAACAAGAAATAATGGAATTTCATCATAAAACGTAATAGATTGAGCATTAATTGTTTTTTCAATCATATATGTTATTATTGAAACTGAAAAAGTCCTGAGATTATTTAATAAAACATTTTTAAAATCAATAAATGTTGCTGTATCAGTCAATAAAAAAGTGGTAAGCTTATCAGTTAATGACTTATAAGCAATGACGTGGTAATGGAGTAGGTATTTGACCTACTCCAATTGTTTTCCTTGAACAGTAACTTTTTCGAAAACTGCTGGCCAATGTAATTGGCAAATAACAGTTTCATCTGAAACTAAAATATTAGAAGTTGTAACTAATAACTTATTAATTATTAACTTTTTATCCAAACATTTCTTTGTTCTTTAGGAAATTTTCTTTAGGAAATCTCTAGGGTATTTCTTTATCTTTAGGAAAACGGTAGTTTTTCAAAGCTTTTATTGTTTTTGGTACTTTTATAATTAGTTTAACTCTTAACCTTGTATATAATATACAATGTTAGAAGTTATATATAACAATGTTAGGAGTTTAATAGTACAAAGTTATTGGAAATATAAAAGAATAAACAAGATTAATTTGAAAAAGTTAAAAATTCTCTGGCAAGTTTTTCGATGTGAGCTTTTCATCTTCGCAATTTTTAAAATATTAAAATAGGCTCCCAGTCACGGCTTACGGTTGCGCGATGAATACGCCTTCAGTATAGAGCGCCATGGTTTGAAGTCTACTTAACTTCATGAAGTTATCACCAAGTGAACTCACCGTTACTTTGAAATTTACATAAAATAAGCTTCATTACCGTTAAGTCAAGTCCACCAAGGTACCTTGTCTAACTGGCTTTCTTTAAAGATTTGTTAATTGATACTTTCTTTTTTTAAATCTTAAAATCTAATTTAATTAATATAAAATCTACACAAAAACAAAAACGTCGCTAAAATAATTACTTTTAGATAATTTTATTTTATTACCTCCTGTCTACAACGACATGGTGTCACCACTTTTACTACATAACTTTTACCTAAGAACGTGAGAAGTCATTTGTTCCTTGACATCAAAATAAGTTACAAAACTATGGAGACTGATGGAAAAACGTTTTAGACAACTTAACATTGTTGAAAAGGTTACGGGTTCAAAAGTTTACAAAGGTTTTTTTAAATTAAAATCACTATTTTATGATTTATTAAGAAGGGGAAGTTTTTTTTATTTCATTCTATTATCGGTGACGCAAAATAATAAGGCTTTTCTAATATCTTGATATTCTGATGGAGCTGATATGTTATTTCTTAAAAAATAAATTTGCATAAAACTTGTTTTCTACAGAACATGTTATACAACCTTTTACAGCCAAATATTCAAAGTCAAAAAAAAAAATAAGTACATTTTTTACATGAGCGTTGTTGGATTGCATTTATAATGAAATCCTCGTTTAACTTTGCTCTGACAAGAACTACACCGCCGACTAATAACTGCAGTTTTAAAAAACCTAATTCCAGATTTTTTCTTGGGTATCCTTCCCTGCTTTCACAGTTGCAAGTTTTTAGTTTTCTGAGA
The DNA here is from genome assembly GCF_038396675.1 of Hydra vulgaris. Classification (NCBI taxonomy): domain Eukaryota; kingdom Metazoa; phylum Cnidaria; class Hydrozoa; order Anthoathecata; family Hydridae; genus Hydra; species Hydra vulgaris. The sequence continues at coordinate 2,156,904 of NC_088930.1, read as the reverse complement.
TAATAAAAATTTTTATAATTTTATATTTTTTCATAACAGGTGTAAAAATAACATTTTACCCATTTCGTTTTTAGCTGGAATAGTCGTCTTTGACCAGTCAATGTCAAACTTAATTTTCTGCCTGAGGTCAACTACATCTGTTCCTTCAACTATACTCCTACTCCTTAAGTACATAAAGATATACTAGTACCATGCAAAATATGGTTTGATTCATTTATCAAATCTTATTTCTTTGAGTTAAACAAGTTTTTTTAGGTCTTAGACGTTTATAAGTTGTGCAAAAGTCACCTCATTTTACAGGAGCTTGTGTCAAAGCAACTCCAGTGTGAAATTTCCAGTGAAATTATTTAATAATGTATTGTTATCAAATCAGTTATGTGAATGGTTTTACATTTATGGCATATATACTTTTTTTATATGTATTTACTTAGTTGAAAATCATTAAGTATACCAACCTCGGGCACAATTCAGTAGAATATTGGTTATCAGCAATGTTATAATCCGTAAAACAGCTTTGAAATTTAGAAATTATGTGACTTTGGCTGATCATTTTCATCTGACATTTGCGACCACAGAAAAGACTTACTTTTTCTCTGTTTTTTTGATAATTTAAAAATAGTCTGAGGAAGGAATTTTCCTATGCCTAATATTTTTTTAAACAAAATTTGTTTAAACTACATGATAGGAGTTTTTTGATTTGGTGGACTATATACATAGTGATAAGTAAGCTATACTCTTTCAGAAACCATCGACCTTGACTTGGACAAAATTCAACAAGCCTAAATTTAGTTAAGGCAAACCGTGCCTGCATAAACAAGGATTTGGCAATGAAAGCTCTCAAATGGAAGACTTGTTGCTTCAAGCAAAAAAGTTTTATTTGGATTGACAGTTAATATGCTAGCCTTTTGCAAACAAATGATAATTTTTTTTTTGATTTAGAGCCTTAGATTTTTATTAACTTTTATATAATATAGTATATTTACATATTAACATGTAAAATTACTTTATCATATTATATCTTTAGTTATAATATATTATAGCTAAAGATATATCTTTAGTTACAATTTGAAAAACTTTTCTTCTCTATTCTTTGTTAAAAACGTCATTAGAAGAAGATATCTCAAATAGAAAAAACATTTATACTTCCTCGAGAAGTTCCAGAGCCAAATATGTAACATTTAAGATAAGGCATTTGCAAAAACCAAGGATAAATCAATCTTCTTGTTAATATTCTCCTTAATGCTCCTTTGTTTACAAAAATTGTGCACTTATTTGTAGGCTGGGTTCTAAAACGGCTATTTATGACTATGCATATATGTCAGAAAATAACTAAATATCTACATTAAAAATTACGATGAAATTTTTAACGTTTGTTTTTAACGTTTATCTTACCTTAAAACAACGTTGAAAGTTAGCTTTATTTTTAGTTATTTTTCAATAATATATCAAACAATTTTCAAATTTCAAAGTTGTTTGCTATTTCAAATAAAAGGTTGATATCTCCATTAGAGTAAAATAAATTTGTGTCATCTGCAAATAGAACAGAGTTTAAAATGTTTGAAAACTTGTTAAATCTTGGGGAACATTTCAATTTATTGTCATGTTTTCAGATTTTCCTTCTTCATATGATATGTAGTACTTTCTATTGTTTAGATAACTTTGAACCAGCCTAAATTTTATATATTTTTTTAATATCATAACTTTCGAGTTTTTTTTTATAAGAATGTTATGGTCTATCGTATTAAAAGCTTTGCTAAGGTCCGTAAAAACAAGGGCAAACTTATTTTTGTCAAATGCTTTAAATATCTTGAACAATATTAATAATGGCATAGTCAGTTGAATAACCTGGCTGAAATCCAAATTGTTTATAATATAGAATATTATTTATATTTAGAAAAGTCAAAATTCGATTATACAAAATTCGCTCTGAAATCTTCGAGAATTATTATTGTCTGTCATTTTCAGGATTGGAAATGTTTCCTGATTTGGAAATAGGTATGATCCTCGCAGTTTTAAGTTTCTCCAGATGAACACCTTGTTTTAATAGTTATATAGTCGTTGCTTTTTTCTTTTTTTTGACGACTTAATAATTCCCGGCGTTATACAAGTTCTTGTATTTGATAGTCTTTTTAAACACATTTTGTAACTACAAGAAATGCTGTATTGTAAAGTTGTTGTATTTTATCAAGAAACTTATCGTATGTCTTATCTGTGTGTACAGTTTGGAAGGAGGTCATCCCAAATTAGATCTAATGAAAGAGAATTAAAATTTTCAATGGATATTTCATTTATTTGTCGTTTTTTAATTATATGTGCGTTGGTATTAAGGCCTTTTTGTGAAATAAGAAATACAGGGAAGTGATCTGAAATAACGTATTTATATATTCCCGTTTTTATTTTTGATTTGAATTCATCGGTGGCTATTTAATATGACTGTTGCGCTTTCTCTAGTTATTCTTGTGGGTTTATTAATTAGTGGAATATAGCCTTTCTGATATATGACGTTGAAGAAATTATTTATTTTTGTATTTATGACTCATGTTCAGGTCAAAAAATCACCTTATAATAAACGCTTTTATTTTCACTTAATTTATTTTTTATTGTTTTAAATATAGTTTTCGAACTGTTTTATTGAGCTAGATGGTGGTCTGTATTAAACGTGGATGATAATATTTTTTGTGGTTTTATTTATTATTTCCACGCTCAGTAATTCTTTTATAAACTTGTATACTAAAGTATTACTTATAAATACACACAAACCCCTCCTTTTTTCCCAGATCCTCTAAGTTGATGAATCACTTTATAATTTGGCAGGTGAAAATTTATATTTGTCTCGATCTTTTTATCAGTACACCATTTCTCGCTGAGACTAAAAATTTTAAAGTTAAATTTAATCTCGCATAAAAACAATCAAAAAGTGACTTTAGGTCAAGACTGGAGTATATATTCGTGTCACATGCAGAAAAAGCTACTTTAAAGGTAAGCTTATCAGAAAGGTCATCAATAAAGATAAGGAATAACACAGGACCAAAAGAATAGATTAAAAAAAAAAAATGCATGGTTCACATTTATATTTTTAAATCTCGTTTTTAATTTCTTTTCTTTCGTCTGTTGGACTCCGTTAACTTAACAGAGGGACGTTAATACGGCTACAAAAAAAGATACATGGATAAAATATGGTATGAGATCAAGCAATCAGAGTTTAGTTTACTACATTTATCAAAATTAAATACATAAAAATAAAAAAAAACTTCACATTAAGCAACATATCTAAATACTTAGTTTAAGGCAAGTAGAAACTTTCTGAAATAAATTCTTAATAATTTATACATCCATAAATACAGAAAAATATTTTATAGTAAGCATATTGGTGTTTGTTTTTTTGAAAAAAAATAATTTTTTTTAAAAAAGAAGGTAAAATAAATAATTGAAGTCACCGTTAACGACAGTTTAGTGCGCAGTCAATTGTCAATGGAAACGGCCAAGTGCCAAATAAATACAAAAAGTTTCTTTAATCCCTGTCATCAGAATCGTAATCATTTTCACGACTTTGAGGAGGTCCTCTTGCACGACGATTTCCGTCTTCTGCACTATCGCTACCTCTAGTATTGCGACTATCACGTGTGGCTTCCCGACGATTTCGACTTGCTTGACGCCCAGCAGATATTCTATTCAAAAATAAATGAAACCATTACAAAATTTTTTTTATTTCAAATAAAATTCTTATAACAAAAGTATTTTGAGAATTAACGTGACTTATTTAACGTTACCTGGCATTAATAAGAAATGTCGCACAACTAACAGCTTCTGGTGTACCAGCAATAATTACATCAGACATTCTGTTATCTTTCTTTGATTCTTCTACATGCACTGTTGCGCCAGAAAATTGTCTAAATGAATTTTATCTTGAATCTATGAATTTAATATCTATGAATTTAATATCTATGAATTTAATAGTTTAAATAATAATTTAAATGATAATTTATGAAAACGATAATTTATGGATTTAAATAATTTAATAATAATCTATGAATTTAATAGTTTAAATGATAATTTAAACTTAACTCAAAAATAATAAGAAAGGAATAAAAAGTAACAATTTAAAAAATATATATATCAATGAGTAAGAAACCTAATTTCATTTATATGACATCCGCCTTTTCCAATCAACGATCCAATCACCTAAATATATCAATCGAATAATTATAAGAAAAAACAACGACAAACTATTTAGTTCAGTCAAATAAGATTATTTTCGGGAAAAAAATTAATATGAAGCTGAAATTTTGCCTAGTGATTTCCTAAGACATATAGATTACGTAATAAAAGTGTACCATAGATCGCAACAGGAAAAGCCCCTTTTTTAGGCCCTATTTTAAAATAACGCATGCGCAAATATGGACTTATTATATACCATTTTATAGCATTTTTTTTAAGCTTAACTCTTTAAATAATACTAAGGTCTTAAAATGAAGGAGTGACTAGTTATTTAACAAATAAATACTATAAATAATACGCCTAATACCTTTTTTTAGATAAAAGTTTCAATCGAAACTTTCATTAAAAAAGTTATGTCACATTTTATAAAAATAAAATAAAATTATTTTTAAAAACATATCTCTTGATTTAAAAATCAGGGTAGCATTCAAATATGTTTGTCTTCAGATTCGTAATTTCCCATTTCTTTTTCCTCTTCAATGTCATTGATGCCCTACAGGAAATAGAATAGCAAATATACATCTGATATTTTCTGGAAATATTTATATTTCATAATAAAGATAAATATTTCCAGAAAATATCAGAGACGTGCGAGAACACGTCTTTTTTGTCAAAGGTTTCATGTTATATATATATTATTTACGTTGCTATTCATACATTTTGCTCCACGACATTCCCCCAAAAATGCAAACACCGTATTCCGTACTTCGTACACGTACATGCTTGCCACCACATGGGTATTTTGTTGTTGTCTTCAAGATTAAAAAAAAAATTATTATTGTTATAAAAAATAAGATAATATTTAAATTCAAATTATATTGATAAAGACCTGTTTTTAAGACCTGTCCTTGCAGTTCTGAAAATTACACTCATTTCAAAAACGTACCTTGCAATTACATCTAATGATCTTTGTTAGTGCTTCTGGCGCAATATCTTTATCTGTCATTACAGACTAGTGATTTCGCCGGTTAACCGTTTCAAAAACCGGATAACAGTTTCCATCATTTTGCGGTTAACCGACTATTCGGTTACGGAGGAAATAAACAGTTCGACGATTTTTAAAGCTTGTTTTCGCTGAACTTTTTGTTTTTATTTGTAACTGATATAATTATTTTTTAATTTTTAAGCCGATTTTCATAGAGTTTTTTTTTAAATCTAAGATATAAATTTAACTTTGATAACAAGTAAAAATTAATAAACGGGGGAGGAGGGGGTCTTAATAAGCTTGGGTGGGTGGGAAAAATAATCAAAAATTAATAAACGAGGGGGGGCGTTTATTAGGAACTCGAGAGTAAAAACATGGAAAAAGACATTACAAAAAAATTACACGTAAAATCGTACAAACATATTAACAACCACTATCAAATATATATGAACTATAATTACAAAACCACTTGACGTCACGGAACATTCTAACGTTTAACTTAATATAATTACAAAATTTAAACTTAATATAAATAAAAAAAAATATGCCCTGCATATTTTTTTTTATCAAAATGTTTTAATATCAACGGATTTTTAAAAGCATTCTCTCATATAAAAACATTTGATCAGGAAAAGAAAGATGTTATAAAGTTAAATTGCGTGTATTTAAAAAACTTATTGTTATGCGGACATTGATAGAAGCATGGATAAACTTGAATGTTCTCAAAACATCTTGGTCCGGAAAAATAATTTAAAGAACATTTGATAACACTAAAATACCGCCAAATCTACAAATAAACGAATTCTATTGGTTCAAAAAACACGCTGAGTAAGCAAAAAAAGTTCCAGAATATTTCGAAAAATCTTTTTTAAAAATGTATTGTTAAAGTTGCATAAGTAATAAGTAATACTTTGAGATTTCTATTGTAAATTGTTATAAGAATATATTATCAAACAAAACTGATTAAATTAACATTTTAATTAATAAAGAAATTTATTATAATCTTTTATTAAGATATGTCAAACAAAAAGCGTCATAAGTAAGTTGTTACTTTCTATAAAAATTTTAAGTCGGTTTTTATTATTCGAAAATAGATATTTGATATTCGAAGAAAATCCGGTTAACCGAAAAACCGGATAACCGGCGAAATCACTATTACAGACGTGATTACTCCATCATGTAGCTTCCGGCCCCATTCAGTTGTATTTAGTTCAAAGTTATCAATTAGTGACCATAAAATTTTTTGACAATGCATTCACAAGCCATGGAAGTAATCAGCTTTATCAGTAGGTGGAAGTTTCTCTGGCGATATTATACCCTTGCATGCTAAATTGATGTACTTATTTTACCTGAAATTATTATCAAAATTAAGTAAAATAACTATTTTTATACAAATATCATTCCTATACTGAAAGGAAAAAAATTATCTCAATTTTGCAAGCATGCTTCCCATTGTTTCTCCATATAACAAAATAAAACCTTCAATTGAGGCCATTCCAACTTGATTACTCCATGTACTGCTAATTACTTCTGATATTTCTTGCCATTTCTAATCCAACATGTTTTCAATTAGTTTTGTTTTACTTTTTCCAAACACAGACAAAACAGTGTCATAACCCAACCATGCATGGACAATTAGCAGCTACTGTTTTACCGTGTTTTTTTTTTAGCAAGTATCCTTGATACTCCAAGCATTATTCTATTTATCTTGAAAAAAGTAAATGCCAGACATGTTGTTTTCCAATGACGAATAAGCATCACTACAATGTGTCATCAGCCACAACATACTTACAGCTTGTGTTTGCGATATCAAGAGTGGTTTTTACAACAGTGCTATCGCATCACCAGGGCAGTTTAGAGTAAAATACCCCGATTGTTTTTAATTGTTGAGAAAGAAAATTTATGATATTGATTTTGTTGTCAATCTTACTAAAAAAACGATCCTGAGTCAATGGCACAAAGTTCTCTTGGTGAATTACTACATTGCAGCTTTATAAAATAGAATTTCTGTGTAGATGCTCATGACTCTTTCTTAATCTTGATAGCCATCAAATAAAACAACAACGCATACTTGGTAATTTTTTATAATATAACTTTAATAAACTTCTGCTACAGCATCGACTTTAACTCCTTTCAACCATCTAACTCTGTGTAGCAAGGTGCCACCATGTAAAACATAGTGATCTGGAGTTCTGATCTCATCATTTTTAACATCGTTGCCACACATTATAACTTGAATGGGATGGTTCATCTGGCTTTCTCAGCATGCCTTGTTTAAAAAGTGACATAGGCTTGTAAATCAATTCAAATTCAAATATAGATTCTCAAGTATCTTTACATGTTGCCACAGTTATTAGCTGGTTAAATATTATGCATGATTCTCCTATTGGTTCTTTACAATTCTTTACTTGGCATGCATAAATAAGTCCAATGTTGTATTGTGATTTTTTCTTTTAATTTTTGCATCTTTAAAGAACAAATCAATCCTAACATTATAACTTAATACTTAACCAAATAAAAATTTTTTATAACTATTGTCTTTTAACCACTCTTAAAATTTAGCTTTATATTTCACTGACATTTTCTATTCTGAAAATACAAAATTATTTTAGGTCAACTTGACTAAAATAAAATTTTAATAAAAATAATTCTGATGTTCAGAACAAAGACAGAAATAAGAAAAAAAAACTTAAATTTTATTAGAACAAAATTTTAAATTATTAAAATATTATCCAAACCATTCTGAATATTTTTATCAACTTCTTCAGCAAGCTCACAGTTAACACTATCTTTATAAGTAAATGATACCATATCAGTTCACAGTAAATGGAGATTTTTCTCAGGAATACGGAATCAGTTTCAATCACTTAACTATTTATAAAACTTTTGACAACCTTCGTAATCTTGCTTTGTTCTTGATTTTCTGACTTCTTTATATTGTTCACTGGAGTTTGCTGAAACACCTGTTAGTTGAATCATACCATTGTGTATTGAAGCTATTTATGAACGTCTTATTACCCATAGGTGATGGACAGATCCTTCCATGCCACAGCCACCTGGCATTCCACCCATTGACTTTATAAACTACTTTATGGATTGTTCAATTGCAAGATCAGTCCAGATGCCATTTCGATATCGCTTTGTTAAACAGTATGGTTGCCACTTGCAAATTCTCTATACAACCAGGGATGCATTTCTGGAAGCTTTTTCATCCAATAGATTTATCAATATTGACAGCAACTCCGAATGGTATTAGCGTAATAACACTTTTTCGCTGTAATGCTCGTATGATACATAGGCTTGGACTCAGCCGCTTCTTACTGGAAGATATCAATAACATCATAAAAGTTTTCAATGATTCAGGATTCCACTTCTCTCCATGTATTCTATTAACCTAATTTCTTTCTTTAATATTTTTGCTGCTGCTTTTACCACATTATCTCTTGTTGGAGGGCCCTCTTCTTTAAACTTCCTTAATATATAGTCTCCTATATTCTTAAACAAAACCAGTTCATCCTTGGAGGTCCAACAAGTTTTTTCCAAAAATTCCAAAAAAATGAGCCTCCTTGACATTTATGGTTCAACAAGTTTTTTCCAAAAATTCCAAAAAAGTGAGCCTCATTTGACATTTATGGTGGATGCTCACTGGCACTTGTCTCTCGGTGGTCTCTTGATCTCAGTGGTCCTTTAACATTTGAGTTATATTGGTTTCCTTCTTTGAAGATGATCTCAATAGGTTTCTTGAGCTTTTTTCACTTTTTCCGTAAATAGAACATTGCATGGATGCCATTTCTAAATTAAATCATTATGGAAAAAACCAGAATCAAATAAAATCGTGAGCTAAATGACTTATAAAAATTTAATATTTAAAGATTTCTCAGGATCGATTATAATGCAATGTCTTGTAAAAATCAACTTTCAATGTTTTCTAACCTGTCTTTATTTTCATAAGCTAGATTTTCATACTACATTTTATTAATAATTATTAATTATTTAAATATATATCATTTATATATTAAATACCTAGTCACCCTTTCATTTTAATACTTTAGTGTGTATTAACGAGTTGTTCAGCATTAAAAATGTGTTAAAATGGTATATAATAAGTTTATGTTTAAAAACTTTTAAACTATTTGAAACAAGGCCTAAAAAAGGGGGTTCTCCTATTGCGAATTATGGTGCATTTTTTTACGTGATCTATATACCTTAGGGAATCACTAGGCAAAGTTTCAACTTATTAAAATTTTTTTCCCCACAAATAGTAGTTTCTTGAGTTTTACTCAGGACTTATTAAGAAAAATAAACAAATTTAAAGTTTCATTAACATACGTTGCTCGGCAAACGGACTTTTTGTTCACTTCTTCTTGAAAGTCCTAAAATAGTTTTTTTAATAAATTACTGTAAACATTTTTAAAAATAAATTACTGTAACTAAAATTAACTGAAATTTTTTCATTCTGCAAAATTATTTTACTATAGGGTTTAGGCTGTTGGGTTTTTTTGTATTACTTATACTCTGTAACTTTTTTTTCAATTAGTATTTCATATTTTTTTCTTCAATTGCTCAGTATAGTTGAAGTAAAGCAAACTTCTTGCATAAAACAAAAATTATAAATTACTGCAAACTAAAAGCAAATTTAAAATTATTTCAATAATTAGTTGATAAAGATTATTTATGTTATTTGATGTATCTTAAAGATTATTGATGTATCATAAAGATTATTTATGTTATTTGATGTATCTTAGTTATGTGATTAAGAGGAGAAAACAATGACAAACAACTGAAAAAACAATAACAAAATAAATAAATTTGAATAACTAGATTTAACAACCTGTAAAAGAGAGCTGCCCACTCATAACCGAAAGCTTAAAAATAAATAATTTTTGAAGTTAACAAAACATGATTTTTAACTTAATAAACAAATCATTCAAAAGAAAAATTATTACTTGATGAGGACCCATGGAACGAGGATACATATTAGGGTAGTATTGGACATTGTTTTGACGAGCAGGAAACTGAAATCAAAAATTGCAATTTTATCATGAAATGTATAAAAAAATAGCTTATAGCAACAACAATGCTGTACCTCTTCAAAAATATCCCATATTTTAGCTATACACAACCCCAGAGCTTCTGGTGATCCTGCTAATGTTACAGACCTTTCAGATGAACCTGGAAGTGTTTCAGAGGGTATCTAAAATTGAATCAAAAATGAAAACAACTTTTGACACAGAATATTATTAAATTTAAAAATATAGATAAGTATGTTACTTACAGTTATTGTTGCCCCTGATGCCTAAAAAATATATATATATATGTGAGACAAGTATTTATGGCATGTATATTTAAACAGTAAATGAAATAAGTATACAGTATAAAGGAAAAAAATCTTTTTTTAAAAAAAGGTAATAAATTATGCAGTATGTTTATGTTTTAAGGAAATTTAAATAATTTTTAAAGAGAGACTAGAAAACTACAGAGTTTAATTGATAAGGTATGTAAAATAAAATATGAAACCGGCAATTTTTTAAACAAAAATTTCAAAAAAATTTTGATATAACAAAAAAATTATAAAAACAACAAGTGTTGTAAAAACTAAAAAAAGTATTTAGTCATTGAACTCATTTTGTACAACCTTGAGATTCATATTTTTAAGGTATTACATGACACTGACTTCTACTTGGTAAATATTATCAGCTCTTTAGTCATCCTTCCACATTTCTTGTTTAAAGATTTCCTAAAAAATCTGCATTAAAACAGGCTACCTAAAATATTTGCTGTGTTCTTATATTTTGGCACCAGTAGTATCATTAGTGTTTGTGGCAAATCTGTGAATGACTTAGCACAGCGTGATAAAGCCCAAAATACATATTTACTGTGATAAAAATCATACTTAGCACAATAAAGGTCAAAACACATACTTCTTGTGACAAAGGCCATAGTTCCCTTACTGTGAGGTACTAAATTGACAAACTGCTTGATTATACACTTATCAGGTACTCTTGGTTGATACTCATTTCACTTGGTTAAATGGGAGTTTTACTCAGACTTTTAAGTAACATTTTGCTGATAAGAGTGATTAGCAGATAGAAGCAAAGTGCTTAATGTAAACTAGCCCTTGCCATCAACAATAAAATCAAAAAAAACTTGCTACATTTCAGATGAGTATATGGGAGATCTGTTTGTTATTTCTGTTTGTTTATAGCATAAAATAGGTTTCTTCATAATCCTAAATAGATCCTGAAGAGTTTTGTGTCTTTAACTAACTTTGTTTAACTTTCAAATTTCTTTTTTTTTATGGTGATGTTCTTGCTAATGCTAAGAATCTATCATAGTTTTAATAAAATATTATTAAATATTTTTGAATATTTTATAAAAAAAATATTTATAATTTTTCTTTAATATAATCTAGAAGTCACTTACCATAAATATACTTAAAAGGTTTTCACTTTAGCAAGTATAATTAAAAATATTCAATGTTGCAAACGTATGCAGTATTTACAAACTCTTGACAAAATTTCAACCTTGTTTTTAAATCCATTTTTTTAAATATTCTGTTGCTATCAACTTCCAATTCCTTTCATGTTGAAAAAATTTGGTCATGTAACACTGTCTGACTATTATTTTCACAAAGTTTCCCATAATGACTGAATAATGTTGCCAACTCTCTTTGCAGTAATCAAGCAGATCGCCCATGTTTTTATAAAAATTGCAAGGATTAAAAACGTATAAACTTTGTTAAAGTTTATTTGTTTTTACGCTCTAGCCAGTTTTGTAAATTTTAAACAAATTCAAAACTCTAATAAATCTTTAAAGTTATGAGTACAAACAGTCAAGGCTTTTTAATATTATGTATATGAGGCGCCTCATATACATAATATTAAATCCTAAGTGCTACACTAACATTGTGATATGTGAAAAATTATTGGCTTTATAGTATTGAGACACTTTTAAATTTAAAAAATGTATTAACTTTATGCTTTCATTTTTACTTATATTTTATTTGTTTTATTATCAAGATTTTGTTTTTCTTTTCAGTTTATGATTTGTTTACTTTTAATTTTCTCTTTAATTAAGTTTGGTTTTTTCAGCGCATTTTTAAAACACACAAATTATCAAAACATGCAAAGTGCCGCAGCCAAGTTGTCAATAGAAAATATTATATAAACAATATAATACAATGGAACCCTTTGAAACAATGCTCCAAACAAGATATTATGTATATTATTACATTAAAAACATTAATAAAATAATATTAAGATACTAAAATATTGGAAACAATATTGTAACTAATGTATAACCTAATAATCACAAATATCAATTACCTCTCTAATTTCTTTAATTCTTTGGCCTCCTTTTCCAATCAATGGGCCACACTGGCTGTTGGGAACAAGTAAACGCAGTGTAACAGGTGGAACATAATCATTATTAGAACCAGATAAAATCTAAAACAATGATTTTTTCATAAGGTTATTACTGCATTATGCTAAAGCCAAACATGACTAATTAAACCAAAACAAAACATGACTAAATTCAACAATGTTTATTGTTAGTTAAACTTTTAGATAAGTGATTACTGATTATTAGTGTTTATTAAACTGATTACAATTAGAATAAACAAACTAAACCGATTAGCTATTGATATTTATACAGACACAAAAAATCAACTAAACCCATTAGCTATGGATATTTATACATAGACACAATAAACAAACTAAACCCATTAGCTATGGATATATATATATATATATATATATATATATATATATATATATATATATATATATATATATATATATATATATATATATATATATATATATATATATATATATATATAGATACTACTCAGTTTAGACAATAACTATTCATAATCGTGATTGTGTAAAAAACACGTTATTTTTTCCATTTCCTTTCCTACCAAAAACGATGTGCTTTAAAAACTATATAGGTAAGGTTCATGTATATATAAAAATCAACAGCAAAATATGTAAATAAAAGCCAATGCTCATAATCAGAAAAAAAAAGCTATACAGAGGCCAATTGCTCAGCCAATTAATAGAAAATTTAAAAACACAGCAACTTTTTAGCATTTTTAACTTCAATAAACAATGTAGGACTCTTAAAAAGCTGGGAATCACTGAACCCTACCTGAAGAACAAGTATTTACATCTAATATATAATAATTCTAAATCCACAATAAAACTTAATTTTTTTTTCCAGAAATCTGCTTCATTAGGACACCACTATTGCATTAATACTTCTTTAAACTATTTTTTTTCTTTAAATACCTGAAAAGATTATTTTAAATAACAAGTTTAAGGCTCCACATGTGTGTGATTTGGATAAGTTCTCAAAATGAATTTTCTTTATTATATGTAACATTATGGAAGTTGATGCAGTTTTTAAAACCAAACCTTTCTTGGTGTTACCCTAATTTAGAACTAAGCATTTTGATTGTGACTTTACGGCTAGAAAGATCCAAGGTTTACAAATCAAGGTTTTTGTATCAAAGTTTTTCTTCTTCTAAGTAAGTTGCCTTCACCAAGGCATAAGAGCCTCATTAACATAAAATAAAAATTTAGAACTAATTATTTCTAAAACTAAACTAGAACTAAAAGAGCAAAACAAATCAAGTTTCAACAAAAAATAATTATCTGAGATTTTAACAACTCCTAAATTACTACTAGATTGAATTTCTTTCAAAATAATTTCTTTCAAAATAGTCATAATAGTATTAACTATTAATAATTTAAAAAAAAAGCATTTTTTGACCTTGACAAAGTTTATCTTTCACAATAAAATTTTTGTTTTGATAATATCTACTTTAAGTGTCTACTTTAATCATGTCATCAATATAAATTAATATATACAGTTTGTACATGCCTAAATACGGGCCTGATTATAAATAAATGCTTTCTCGATACAAATTTTTCTTATATAAATTACAATTGAACATGTCATTTCGAAAAGGACATAAGTCCAAAACTTTTAACAGTTAGTTTATAAGTTTGAATTAAAAATTTCTGTATGATTTATGTTTTTTTTATAAAAAATAAAAAATACATAAGTTATATACGTTCTTTATTTATCTACTTCTATGTTTAATTTCTTTAGCAACCTAGACATTATTTTAATAAAAATCATATTTTTGTTGATTTTGAAAAGTTTTAGTAAATGGACTTGAGCCCTTATCGAAATGACAGGTTCAATTAAACCAGATACATTATTTAAACCAACTACACTATCTGACAAACTTTACATATTTTAAACAACTTTTTCATTTAAACAAGATACATTATTTAAACCAACTACATTATCTGAAAAACTTTATATTTTTTAAACAACTTTTCCATTTTCTCTTCAACAACTTCTTAAAAAAAAATTAAATATTTAAAAAATAAGTACTTCTTGTAATTTCTCAGCAACCATTCGTACTGCAGACTTTACTTCTGATGAAGTTCCTTTGATATTCAAAATTCTATAATGAAAAAAAATTCATTTAAATAAAATCTTTTTTAACATGTGAAAGTCTAAAAACAACAATATAAATTATTAGGAAAGTTTCTAATCAATAATAATGATTCGCTGAAGATTATTTTATTTTTTTAGTCAATAATGATTGTGTTTTTTTTGTTGATTTTTTTTTTAATGATTCGCTGAAGATTACTTTATTTTTTTAATCAATAATGATTGTTTTTTTTTTAATTCTGATTTATTCCTGAAAAGGCTGCAAGCAACCACTATAAGTTGGAAGTTACTAAAAAGAAAAAAATAGAATTTTAGAGCAATAAAACACTTGACAGAAAAGTTAAAAGTATTTTTTTTATCAAGACATTTTTATGAAAACACCATGGTTTAATGATAATTGATAATCAAGCTACTTTTTAATCAGTAATAATTGGTTTAATAATAAAGTATTTTTAAATAGTTGTTTGATGAATTAATAATTCCTTAAATAATTAACTCAACTATAATATTAATAGAAATTATATTCTATTAGTAAACATTGCTACTAAATATAAGAAATAAAATAGGTGCATTACGATAAACCTCTACAAGACGCAAATTAAGTGATTGAAAATTCTAAAATCTGGAAAGGTTTCTGCTCTTTAAATTTTTAAAGATCTTTGGATAAAATGACACTTTATGACACTTCTCTGACACAAATGACACTTCTCTAATTGAATATGTGGAATGTATTAAAATCCTGAGGTTTAAAGAAGGTAATTCTTTTTATTTAAATGATTTTAACAATTTTTTGGAAGTTTTTTATTTAATTTAATTTGTTAATTTAACTTGCAAATAGTCTACATAATGTAAAGAAACACTTGTTAGTACTACTACTTTAAGCAAAATAATATTAGGTTAGCTTGATTTAGTTACTGAATATTATTTTTGAATGAAACATATATCCTACAAATTGAAAATATATAAGTTTGTGTTAAATCCAAGCTTCACTTAAAACTTAAATTTCACTTGTCAATTTCATTTTGATGGGTATTTATATTCAGATTGCATTTTAAGGAGTATCTTGATAACCAATAATTCCTCCTCAATTTTGATTAAGCATATCAGGATAATTTAAATTTTGACTAAATGTATTCATTAAAATGTATTTTGACTAAAACATAAATTCAATGTCAAAATATAATTTTAAAACAAAATTTTGAAATAGTACTTTAACAGCAAGTACTCAAGGCAACTACAGTCAAATAGGTAATTTGTTTAATTTTTTACTATTGTTACCAGTTCTCTCGCTCAACCCATCATAAACACTTGACAAACTGTACAAATCAATTATAGTCTTTGTTTGAAGCTAATAAATTTTACAGTCTTTAAACAGTTTAAATGCTTAATCACTAAATAAAAATGTAAAAAACAACTGCAAAAACATAAATCTAAATAAATGTTTCATGTTTGTATCAAAATATTTTGAAAAAAGTTTGTGTAATAGAAACCTATACAATTTAGGTTTAAGACACTTTATGCAAGTATATAAAAAACTGTTTTTAAAAATGTAAACTATAAATACCTTTCAACACCAGTACTTCCTGAAACATTTATGTTAGCACCGCTCTAATAAAATAATAATAAACCATAAAAAATTAACTATAATAATAACTCTATTCTTTTTTTTGAGGTTTTTAGTTGAAGTCATTTTTACTTCTGGTTTTTATGAGTAAATCTTTCCAGCAGGTTCATATGAGAAACTGTTCAAAATCTTTCCAGCAGGTTGGTATGAGAAACTGTTCAAAATTAATTAAAAAAAGCTTTACTCTTTTATTCTTTTTACTTCTTTTTTCTAAAAATAAAGAACGTTTAAAAAATGAGAGGGTTTTAAACTTTATACAGGGGATCTTTCAAATGCTAAAATATATTCCAATGAAATTTGAAATCTAAATATTAGTTCAATTAATAATTACAATACTCTCCTTGACAAAAATTTTATTTTGAACGCAGAAAAACAAATGACAACATGAATAAATTTCAGACAAAATAATTCAGACAAATGAAATGCAGCAAAAAGCATTTATAATTGTTATAAATATTATAATTTAATATAAAAAAGATATTTTATTTTTTCGATATAATTATATCCTTGAAAATCTTATTACAATCACCATTTTGAAGACACAACAAACCTTTTCAGTATCTTGTTAGGTTATTATGCACTGCTATGGATGTTAGTTTTGGTGTAACAATGAGGAGGATTTTCTGCCTATCAATATACTCTTTGAGATGATAATGTGAAACTTCCATCCAAGTAAAATCTTTATTGCAAATACATAATGGACATATAGTTTTGAATGAAGGTATGGATCCCACAAACCTATCTATATTTTTTTATCGTAAGTTATATCGTTTTTTATTCTAAAACACCATTTAGTAACTATATCAAACAAAGGCTAACAAATAACAACATTCTAAAAATAATAGTACTAACATATTCACCTCTCTTAAACTTATAAAGATCGATGACAAGACCACCGGTCTTGTCACCTGTTTACATCAGTATACATAACAATCTATCAAACCGCCATTTCATAATACATAATAATCTGTCACCATTTCTTTCTTTAAACCTCCTTTGGGTTTTAATGCATTACATATACTCAATTGGAGAATTGAGTATCATTTTGTCAAAAGGTTTTGAACTTCTGGCACAGTTGGGTCCATCAAATCCACCACCATTCAGGGCCAACAACACGGGTTTCGAATACTATCATGGTACTTTCAGATTTTATCTGTTAGTGATCTAAAAGTTCTTAGAATTTCTTTCAATACATTGGCCCATCACAATAACAGCACAAGCACTTTCCCCAGAAACCCTATATTTAAAAAAAAAATTCAAGGTGTTGCTCACTTACCTTGCACCCTAATTCAAGATAAGGAAATACAAATAATTCAAGGATGATATTGATAAGTTTGATCTCAGAGGCTAAAATAAACTTTAACCGATTGTATTGAAGAAGTTTTGTCTACAGTTTTGAACTATGTCTAGTATGATATGTCAAAGTTTTTGATCATTTGAATCAATAAACCATTCATAACATTTTTTATTGACATAACAGAATCAGATTCATCCTTAATTTTCTGAATAAAATCTTGGCTATGCAGGCTCGTTTTGAAACAATATGTTTTTTAATATTTTTTAATGTTTTTTACATGACTAATTTCAAAAATTTATTAGACAATTGGTATTTATTTAATGAGAATAGTCTAAATTTTCACATATTTAGTATCAATCATTTGCAATTGATCTATGACATGTCAATCATTTGCAATTAACAGGTGATAACTAAAAATCCAGACAAAGTTAATTTTGCTTCATGTTAAAATAAGTATACATAATAACTAAAATATATTTCTTTAGCTCACATATTCTTTTTTTAGAAAAACATAAAATGTATTTGAATCAATCATTTAAAAATGAAGGTGAACCAAAAAAACAAAGATGAGCAACGGAAACGTGTGTATGAGTTTTATTTGGAAAATATAAATCTCGGCAAAACATACACAGTAAAGCATTTTCTTGCTAAAAATATTCCAAGAACTACCATTTATGACATAAAACGCGCTGAAAACAAATTTGGACATGAAAGAAAGCCTGGAAGTGGTTGTTTAGCCAAAAAAATGATGCTAAGAATTCAAACATGCTGCAGTCGGCTTTACCAAAATTACCGAGACTTTGAATGGATCATAGACGATGAATCATATTTTACTTTAAATCACAGTTCGATAAATGGAAATGCTAGTTACTACTCCAGTGATACTTTATTGACTCCACCGAATGTAAAATACAGCCAAAAAGAGAAGTTTCCAGAAAAAATAATGGTTTGGATCGCTACTTCGGCCAAAGGTACCTCAAAACCATATTTTCAAGAATCTAGCAACAATATCAACCAGTTTATTTACTTAGAGCATTGTGTTCAAAAGAGACTCATCCCATTTATAGAAGAGCATCATTTAAATGATAATTTTGTGTTCTGGCCAGATCTTGCATCTACTCATTATGCCAAAAGCATATTGGAATATTTAAAGGCTAAAAATATTGAAATTGTACCAAAAAAAGATAATCCGCCAAATTTACCCGAATGCAGGCCCATTGAAAATTATTGGTCAATATTGAAAGGTCTTGTGTATAAGAATAATTGGCAAGCAAGAAAACTTTCACAACTTAAAGAAAGAATTAAGTATTGTTTGACCAATGTTGATCCTAATGTTATCCAAGAAACAGTTAGTCACACCAAGAGTTTGATTGACCATGTCAGACAAATGGAGTGATTGAATCAAATTGAATATTATATTGAATAAATTAAATAATTCTCTATAAAATACTTTTTTTACATTTATAAAACATTAAAAAACGAGGAAGTTATGATCTTTTAAACTTTGTCTGGATTTTTAGTTATCACCTGTTACTTGTGTAAGAAACCTCAAAAAAAAGTTTGAAACTAGCCTCTAAATTAAAAAAATTTAGTTTAAGGCAGGCACAAGATTTGCAAATGTTTTGGCACTGAAAAGATATGACCATAAAGTTTAGAACCCCTTGTATTTCTTTAAATTTATTTTCACTGGCATCTCATGCCAACCTACTAGAAAGAGTAACTTAAAAAAACCTGAAGTAAAAATAACTTCAATTGAAAATCTCTACAAAAGAATTAAATATTAAAAACTATTAAATATTAAAAACACAAGAATTAAATATTAAAAACACAACTATTACAAAATATTTAGCTTTTTGATATTTGCTGTTGCTGCTGATTTTATTTCAAATGCAAAATAACATCAAATATATTTTCTTTTTTAATAATTTTAAAGTTTACTTTAACAATTTATGTCATTTAATACATTTTATGATCTGTTGATAAAATTTCACAAAATGGCTTTGAAATTACCTCATCTCTCATCTGTCTAATGTTTCTTCCTTCCTAAAAAAATTTAGAGCATAAAAAAGTATTGAGAAATGCAATAATATCAGAGATGATATAGCTTTTATAAACATATGGAAAATTTTATTTAAAAATAATTAGTAAAAAAATTATTTACTTTTCCAATGATACCTCCTGCATCCTAGTAAAAAAAAAAATTAACATTAAAAACTACTAAAAACAATGAAAACTTTTTCCCCAAAAATTTATTATCTAAAAATAATAGCTAAAACAAACTTTTAAAATGATAGCTTGAGCATTTATTAAAAATCTGAACATAGCTAGTATATATTGACAATGTGAATAATTAGATCAAACAAATATGTAACACATCAATAAACTGTAAAAAATCGAATCAACTAAATAAATAACCCAATTTAAAATTTGTAATTGATTTTTTTATGATTTTTTCACTTTACTAAAAAGAGATAAAAATTGTTAGGAGGACAACAGTAAGACAACATATAATACAAAATATCACAACAATAATCAGTAAAAGATGTAGTTAAAGAACAATAATAACCAGGAAAACACTATTTTATGTTTAAAAAAAAATTAGAATATAATTAATAAAAACTCTTTCTACTACATTTGTTTAAAATCTGAACCTAAACTTTTATTAATTAAATGTAACATTTTTGGATAACCAAAATTTTACATTTAAATCACTCCAGCTTTTGTTGTTATACTCATATCTCAATTAAACTCTCCTATGGCTTGTGGTCCGGATAACACTCCTATCATAGTCTTACTAAAGTGTTCTCTAGACCACTTTTTGGAAGAACTATTTATACTCTCTTCAATTCTCTTTAAACCATTTAATAAGTGCTTGAATGAATATTGTTTTCCTGCCTGCTGGAAAATGGCATCTGTGGTTACAATTTTTAAAAACTTTAAAGAACATTCTGACCCCAATAAAATTCGGAAATAAAAGTAAAACTAGAACCACTAAACACTTTTGCGAGCTACTAAAGTGAAAAATATAGCAATTATTTTTAGGTTCAGAAAACCTATAGCAGAGCTTGTAATAATGTCATCCCAGCACAGAGTTTTTGTAAGATCACTTTTAATATAAATAAATAAAAAGATTGGAGAGCCGACTTAATGTAAATTATAGGGCTGTCTTGTAGAGACAGAGTGTCTTGTTGAGTAGAGCAGGCTTACCAAAAGACTGCTCTACGTCAGCAACAAAGCAGGAAAAAATATTTATGTAGCTAGATGCTACAGAGAAATTTTAAAAAAGTGTAGCAAAATGCACGATGAGAAACAACAACTTAACTTTTGAAATTTGTAGAATTTGTGAATTTTACTTGTTTTCTTTTCCTTGCCTGTAACTTTTATAGCAAAATCTTTGAGTGTACTTTTATTTTTAACTTTTATATCATAATCTTTGAGTGTACTTTTATTTTTAACTTTTATATCATAATCTTTGAATATACTTTTATACCATAATCTTTGACTTTAATCTTTGATTTATTTGCTATTTGGACAGCTGCATTCTTTACGACGAGAGTATTTATCTGATATGAGAGCTAGTATTTTGTTTCTTGAAACTGGACATGTTTTATTTTGTTTCTTGAAACTGGACATGTTTTATTTTGTTTCTTGAAACTGGACATGTTTTATTTTGTTTCTTGAAACTGGACATGTTTTATTTTGTTTCTTGAAACTAGACATGTTTTATTTTGTTTCTAGTCAGAACTAATGACAAATCATTTTGTTAATGATCTATTGTAAAAAAAGAGTTAAATGTAGTTTTTTTAATATTATTGTATATATTATACTCATATTGTTTGACTAATCCTTACTGAAAAATTTAAGTATTGAACTTGAATGAAAGACAATAAAAATTAATAAAAAGACAATTTAAATGACTATTTTAATTCATTAACCAAATATTCTTAGAATCTCAGGTATGTAATGTTTTTTTTTAAAAGATTTAGCATTCATATTTTAGAATACACTCACACAATTTATATATAACACAGCTATGTTTGACTTTTTAAGTAAATTTTTTAAGATTATAAAATAATTCAAACTATAATACAAAAAATATATATTTTATATACTAACATTAAAAATTTGAACAAACCTGACTCAATATAATAAAATGAAGCTCTAACTTTTCTTCTGCCATCCTATAAACCTGAAAAATAGACCATGATTAAAGTCAAATTATTGTGCACCTTATAGTTTCATTGAGTGATATATTAGTGAGTTTTTTCATCATCATCATCATCATCATCATCATCATCATCATCATCATCATCATCATCATCATCATCATCATCATCATCATCATCATCATCATCATCATCATCATCATCATCATCATCATCATCATCATCATCATCATCATCATCATCATCATCATCATCATCATCATCATCATCATCATCATCATCATCATCATCATCATCATCATCATCATCATCATCATCATCATCATCATCATCATCATCATCATCATCGTTACTATAAAGAAAAGTTTTTAAAATGCTATATCAATTTCATTCAAAATTAAGTTATTTAAAATTTTTTAAATTTTAAATGCTGCAAGATTTTTATGAAGAAACTTTGAGACTTTTAACTCAAGTTTAACAGTCAAATTAGTTTTTTAGGGAAAGTTTAATAAAAAAGCCATGTTCAACCGAGACACTAAACTAAACATGCAAGCACATTATTTCAAAATCTAAAACTGATGAAAAAGTTTCTCTTAAAAAAACTCTTAGATTTAGGAATAAAAGTTAAATGTATCTATTTTTTGAACTGGCAGATGCTGATGGGTTCCAGAAAATGTAAATATTAGGGTTAAAAATGTAAATGTAGAGAGCAAATCTAATTATACAGACTGATGCTGATGCTGATCAGTCCTATATAATTAGATTAGCACTCTATATGGGCAAATGCACAGGGGAAATGAAAAAGTAGTCTAATTTTATTCTCTTTTTTGTCAACTTTTAGCAAATGAATATTGATGTAGACACATGAAAGTATATTTAAAATATACCTTTAGTACTAAAATTTATTTATTTAAGTCATTTTTATGCTTCCGAAAGTTACAGTTTTTCTCATTGTCGCATGATAAAAAAAAAATTTGTCATTGTAAAATGTTATTTTAACCATAAATTTATTTGCATAATCCAAATTAATTTAGCCTGAAAATGAAGCTAATATGTTAAAATTATTGTTGGTCAGATTTTTTACTTAATAAAATACATTTATTTCAAGAAAATAACAAAAAAACTTTTGCGATTTTTATGTAATGTAAATTAACAAAAACATGATAGAGTTTTGTTTTTTCTTAAATTTAGTTTAAAAACTTAGGTTTTTAAATAATATATCCAAAAGAATATTAAATGTTACATTTTTACATTTAAAGTTTTGAGTAACAATGCTTAATTGAAGAACATTTTTATTTCAAATTTGTGTAATGTAAGTTAAAACTTCATGCATTTGCTAAAGTTCTGATGCTTTTTCGTTAAGTTTTAGTTGCTTACAAAATGAATAAAGTCATTAAATAATTCTTATTTTTGTTTTAGTAAAACAAAGTTTTACTAGTTAATATTTTTGTTTTAGTAAAACAAATTGTTTGTAAATGCAATTAAGGAGGGTCATCCATAAAATACATCACCCTATCTTTGTCAATTTTTAACCCCTTCCTTCCTGTCACAAACAATCACATATACCTGAACTCTCCTAAACTGTGACAGCAGTTTTTATAACAAAAATATTTTAAAAGATACAAATGTAAATACTTTGCAGCATTTCAAAAAATCAACCAAACAAAAATAAGGCAATACGCATAAACATAAAAAGTGCAAGTAAAAACTTTGACCAACTAAAGAAATTCTTATTTAAATGACTTTATAAATATCAAAAGTAAGTCATCATACTAAAGTAATTTTTTAAAGTTGCTCTTGGTCTTGCCTTTGTTAATTACTTTTAATAAATTAGTTCAATACTTTTGTTATTCCTTTTGTTACATAACTTTAAAAAATCTATTTCTTAATAATAAATATTAAAAAATCCACAAAAATAATCGCTTGGTAACGTAAGTTAAATATATAAAAAAAACAAGTTTATTTTCCTTAGCTGGTCACCTCAGTCGAAAATTTATCAGTCACCTGATAAATTGTTATAAATTTTTTAAATCGGTATAGAACTCTCAACATCCTCCGTATACAGTTTCCAATACAAACCACTTAACTGATTCACAGAAATCTGATCTGAAAGTTAAAGCAATTTTTTGACCTTGTTTTCTATGTAAAATAAGTTAAGTGGCATTTTCAGTAATAAGTTTGCCCTCTTTGGGCCAGACTCAAAACTTTTTAGTTTATTTTATTCTTTAGACTAATAGGATTATTTTGATTAAGAGTATTTATTTAAGTTTCTGAGATATTCACTTAATATTCCCCAATGAATATTTTTAATTTTCCTATGTATAATATTTACCTATAAGTAAATCAGAACTTCTCCAAATTGTTTGTTAATTTGTCTCTCAGACAAAACTCTTTTGAAACCTAGACGATATAATTATGCTATTTTAGGATACAAGTACACATGTACTTATGTCCAAAAATAGTACATTATGATTGCACTAAAGTTGCCTACCTGCAACTTTAGTGTACTTCTTGACTGCTGGGCATGTGGTCAATCAACGGCTTGCATCTTTAGCACCTGAAACACTGGACATGTTAGTAACTATTTTATTAGTCATTAACATGCTTCAATTTTGTTAAAACTTCTGTGAAGACCGTTAGGTCTTATTAGAAGTCTTACTGCAGAATAGCATGTAACTAAGAAGTTAAATCGCGCCTACTTTCTTACCAATTATGGATATATCAGGCTGGGCCAGAATGGCATATAAATACACTGTAACTTACACGCTTTTAATTTTTTTTTCTTTACAATTTGACTACCACTGTTTTGATCTTTTAAAAACTTAAATGCAACAAAAAAATTGTTACATTATGAATAACTTGTAACTATTGATCATTTTTAAAGTTTTTACTTTAAAGGGATCCCAAAGTGCTGAGACAAGTTGTGTTTATTTAAAAGAGAATGATAAAAAAAAATGTTTGGGCAGAATTTTTTTAAGTAAAACGAAATAATAAATGTATACCGACAAAAACTAACTTTGTTGTTTTACTCGAAGCTTGCTGTCTCCACAGTAGCAATTCATTTGGAATCTTTAAAATATACGCCACAATCTACAGACTTTATAATTTATTCAAGCGCATTTAATTCCAAAGAGTTTTAGTAAATGATGTCATTGTAAAATTTTGATAAGAAATCTTAAAAAATTTTACAAGGATCAAAATTCAGGCGTATATACATTATGGACGATCCCTTATTTGCTAAACTTTTTATTGGGTTACATATTCTCGAAATATTTATCTAATCAAGTGAGATATATTAAATAAAATTTATTCTATAAAACATGTATTGCTCATTTTATTTTATTTTTAAAGTTAAATAATTACTGTTAAAGATTGCAAAAAAAGTGTAGTATTATCGAGTCAGTTTTTGAAATCAAAATAGTTTAATGAAAAACCTTTTATTGTCAATTTTGCTAGTTTTTTGATAAGAGAAATGTAAAATACTTGCCAAATATGACATATAAATTAGGAAATATTAAATATAATATTTTTTAAAGTTTAGCAAATAAGGAGTCGTCCATAATGTACATATGCCTGAATTTTGACCCTTGTAAAATTTTTTTAAGATTTCTTATCAAAATTTTACAATGACATCATTTACTAAAACTCTTTGGAATTAAACGCGCTTGAATAAATTATAAAGTCTGTAGATTGCGGCGTATATTTTAACGCGCGTTTCAACACAATAACAATTTTAATTGCCATCTGTCTTGAATTATTGCCATAAAACATTATTTATTACTTTAATTAATAAAAAGCTGTCTGTTTTATGCTTGGTTATGTATTAATGATCTTGAAAAAACAAACTTTTTTTTACTTTACATAGCCATTATGTACAAAAAAGTTAATGTTTGTTATTATTACTACTATTAATACTGTGCATATCAGTTTATATTTTAACGAATGTTACTTAATTTGTAATACCTGATGCGATATTTATTTCCTTTATTTCAATGCAACAAAGACATTCTTTTTCAAGTGGCATAGTTTTACAATTTCCATATTTACACTATTGTTCAGTGCCAACACTTAAACGGCTTAACTTTGACATTTTAGCAATATCAAAACTCAAATTTCAGAGATGATACGATTGTCAACTATTTTGTTTCTCTTATCCATACAGGTTTTTTTTTGTCTTTTTTTTAAGAGGTTCAAATCGGTATGGAGTTACTGACATATTAATCGTTAAGTTATCAAAATCCAAATGCAAAATACAAAATTACCTTAATATTTATATGCAAATCCTAAAAACTTATCAATTTCCACTAAACTGACATACTTAATAATACTTTCTTACTATAAATTTAAGAATTCGGCTATTATCTCTAATAAATGATGTTGTTTAACAAAATTATTTATTAATTAAAAATTAAAAAATTTTTAAAATGTCATTTCGATAGGAGAACAAAAACATCATAGCAATAAATGGCTAAGAAAAACTAAAAAAAAGTTCCCATTATTTAAATAAAAAGAAAAAAAGATTCAAAATATATAATAAGGTGATCAATGACTTTTTTTATATATTTATTTTATTTAAGAGTGTAATTTAAAAATCTTAATTTTATTAATTTGGTTCTTGCACTTTATTAAAAAATATTCTTATGTTTAGCTTACTATAAAATTTATAGCGAAGTCATACAATTGATAATAAACGCTATTTTAAAAAACAACTAAAACAATAACAAATAATATTGATTCAAAAAAAAACTCTACAATGACATCATTTACTCTTTGGAATTAAACACGCTTGAATTAATTATAAAGTCTGTAGATTGCAGCGTATATTTTAAAGACTCTGAGAGAATTGCTACTGTGGAGACGGCGAGCTTCGAGTAAAACAACAAAGTTTGTTTTTCTTGGTAAAATATATTATTTTGTTTTACTTAAAAAAATTCGGCCCATTTTTTTTTTTTTTTTATCATTCTCTTTAAAATAAACACAACTTGTCTTGGCACTTTGGGATCCCTTTAAGGCTTTAAATAAAATAAAAAATTAATTATAATGATTCTTAACATGACCATAAAAATTTAGTTAATTATAATGATTGTTAAAACAAACAGATTTTGTGTAAATTAAATCTTATATTTAATTTTTTTTTTTAGTAGGCATGTATTTTTTATGATAAATTTAAACGCTTAATTCTATTTTTATGTTTTTCTAATAATCTTTTATAAGATTATTATTTTAAGTTACTTTAAATTATAAATAAGTTAAATTAAATCTAGAGGTAAGATTCATCAGAAAAATCATGATGAGAAAATGAAAGTTCTGTTCAGTAAGCTCTTTAGCACAAGTATGTGCACTTTTTTAACTTTTTTTTTAGCTTTAATTTAAGCATTTGCAAAAAATAGACTTTTTTTCATCAAACAACTTTTTTAATTATATTCTATTATATTATACATACATACATACATACATACATACATACATACATACATACATACATACATACATACATACATACATACATACATACATACATACATACATACATACATACATACATACATACATACATACATACATACATACATACATATATACATACATATATACATACATATATACATACATATATACATACATACATAATCATACATACATAATCCGCAATAACTTTTAAGTCTTACATTGTAATCAAAATAATAAAAGCATAACCTATTGAATGATTGCAAATAAATCAATTTCTATCACTAACTTTTAATTCATAATGCACTTTTCAGTCTTATCAAGCACTTTTTTTGTTGAGAAAAAGACCTTTATATCACCTTTATAAAAATGAAGACTATAAAATGGCTGAAAAAAATGTTTTGCAATAAAGAAAATCTATAAACACAACAAATTAAAATTATAATTTTATTGAATGAGTTACTCTATCTAGTTTAGGCTTGCCATTCTTCTTTTTTTTTTCCATAAGAATGCAGTGAAAACTTTAATTTTAATTAGTTCAGCTTTTATTCAACAAAACAACATTAAAAAACTACATCAGGACTTTATTGTAGAAACAAAGAAAAACTAAACTATTGCAATAACTATGGACTTCAAAATTTTTAAGAAAACTACTATCATTTAGTAAAACAAGTAAAAAAAAATTATGAAACATTTTATTTTCCTATTGTATGTGAATATAATTTGAAACACAAATGTAGATGACATAAAAAAAAAACTCCTGATTTAAATTATTAAATGAATATAATATCAAGGAAACAATATAAGTATTACTTCCTAATCATTTAAACATATATATATATATATATATATATATATATATATATATATATATATATATATATATATATATATATATATATATATATATATATATATATATATATATATATATATATATATATATATATATATATATATATATATATATATATATATATATATATAGTATAATTAGTAGTCTGCTATATTTATAATATTAGTTGTAAAAGCTGATAATTATGTAAATGCATAATAAATATGTATTTAAATAATTATAAAAGTCGCAAGTAATAAAAATACTAATTATGACAATTTTACTAAAAAGTTTGTTTGCTTGTTTAAACTAACTTAAATTTTACATCGGTACAAAGCCGCTTTCGAAAATCAACAACACAAAATATTTACCTAAAATATTTTCTAAATCTCATTTGATTATTGTAGGTTTTTTTAATTTTTTTTTTGTTTTTTTATTGCTTGATATTTATAAATAAAGCATATTATATTTGCATAGTCATATAATGCAGAATCCTATATAACAGCACCCATATATGATGTTATTTAGAATACAAGATTATACATAGCTATGTAAATAAATACTACTACTTTAAAATATGAAGGGGAAAAAATGTGTTTGCAACATAAAAAGTAGAGTACTATTAAATTAAAAAACTTAACTTACCGAAAAAAGGGGTTAAAGTTTTTGTTTTCCAAATGTAAGGGATAGTTAATTAAGGGTGATAGGTGAAGCATAAATAGGGGGAACGCGAATTGAATTTAAATTTTATTTTGTAGTCATCCTAGACTTCATTTACTTTTATTTTCGCCAATAAATATCCGTGTTCATTCATACATTTCATAACGGAAAGATCATGATTTGCGTTTGCGCTATAACGGAGATAATATCAAACATTTGCTGTGCTCATTGTTTATTCTGTATAGTCAAAGCAGGTACAAAGTGCGCACTACATTTAGGCTAGGGATCAATATTTTTGCTAGAAGCGTCCCGCAAAACAGACCAATTATAAATATTTGTTAGGGATTTTTGATGTTTAAGATATAAAAAGTTTAGGCATTGTGCAAACTCCAAACTTGTTTATGCTAATGTCAAATATGAATGTTTTACAATATATTGCGGTAGTTAAAACATGGGAACAAAAATATTTCAGAATATTTTCTTACTCTCCCCTAAGTTTTTCACTAATACTCTTCTAATTTAAACTTTTATTTATTTACACATTTCATATTTCATCGAGTAATGCTTTAGTTTTCGAAAAATATGTCGTGTAAAGTTTCAACCCTCGCCAAAATAAGGGTTAGTAAATTTTACATGGTCATAACTTTTGGACACTAAAAGATATGAATCACCTCACAACCATAAACATACTTATTCGAAGTTTGCACAAAGGATTTGTCCATAAATTGAAATATCAAAAAAACCCTACGGAGTCCCTGATCCTCGTAAACATATTTAACATATCGTAAACATATAGTTTAAAGTATGAGTATTTGTTAAAAGATAAATTCATAATAGAAGTTCGACCTTATTTCACCCATAAAAATGACAAGCAACAATGAGAAAAGTGCAGTCTGCTATACAGTATTGTGAAAAAGTTAAGAACCACAAAAAAAACAAATCATAATTTATTTTTTTTTTAAATTTTTTTTTAACCGAATATATTTTTCTGGTAAAGAGAATAATAATAATAAATTTTAGAAAATAGACAAACAAAATAAAAAATAATAATAGTGATAAAAACTTTTAAACAAATATAAAAAATGTATTAAAAGTTTTATAGGTAATTTTTATTTTAAAAAAATTGTGAAAAAGTTAAGAACCACAGAATAAAAAACGATAATTTTTACCACCTAATACCGCGTAATTCTACCATGAATATTTAAGCACTCATTTATACGATTTGACATTGAGTCTATTAAATTCTCTAAAATATGTTTGGGAACATTTCCAAGTATTGCTGGTAAAATATTGCGCAACTCCTCAAGGCTCCTTGGTGCTTTCTTGGCAATCTCTTTATCAAGCCAACTCCAAAGATTTTCAATGCAATTTAGATCTGGGCTATTTGGTGGCCAAGTTAGACGCTCAATATTTTTACTTTCGAACCATTCAGAGACAATTTTAGCCCTGTGACATGGTGCATTGTCTTGGTGAAAAATGAACGGAACGCTTTGCTCAAGTGCATCAATTGACGGTAACAAGTTGTTATTTAAAATATCGACATAATAAGTAGAGTTGAGTCGACCATAAAATAATTTGAACATACCGAGACCATAATATGTCATGCAGCACCATATTCCAACCGACCCGCTACCTTGTTTTGTTCTTTGAACGATACAATCGTGACTATATTTTTCTGAAGGCTGCCAGTGAATCATAATTCGGTTTTTTCGGTTATCAACCTCGATCTTCATCTCATCACTGAACATTACTGTCCTCCATTTTTGTTTAGACCATTCTTTGACGCTTTGGCAAAATTCTTTTCGCTTTTTTATATGTCGTTTGGTATGTCGCGGTTTTAGAACAGCTTTTTTCCATAACATATTGTTAGCTAATAGTTTCCTACGCACAAGTGATGCCGAGGCTTGACGTCCATTTGAAAGCTTCCATTCCCTTCGTAATTCATGCAACGGCATGGTTCGATTTTTCTTTGCCAACCTGATCAGGCGATCATCATTGGGTGTCGTCAAACGCGGTCTTCCAGAACGATGGCGATCAACGTAAGATTTCGTCTCTTTGAATCTTTTGATGATTGTTAGCACCGAACTATGTGATCGCTTTACTATTCTTCCAATTTCGCGAGCTCATTTACCTTCCTGGTGAAAATGCACCACTTTTACACGATCTTCATAGGTAATAGCTTTTCTGCTCATTTTTTCAAAAGGAAAGAATTTTTTTTTGTTTGAAATTAAATACTTTTTTTAAAAGTATTTAAAAAAATTAATTTTTTTCAAATGTTTTTATTGGTTCTTTGGTAATAACTCAGGTCATTAAAAGAATATTTTAAAAAAAAGGGAAAAATTAATTTAAAAAGACGTTTCGGCCGCATTTAGCACAAAAAATTCTTTGTAGTTCTTAACTTTTTCACAAAAAAAATATTAAAAAAAATTAACACATAATATTTAATCCTTATTTTTTATAGGTTTTATTAACTAACTTTCAAAAAAAAATTTTTTTCTTTTTTCTCATGCTATATTTAATATGTTTGAAAAAAAAAGACTATTTTATTATCTATAGAATAAAAGTTAATTAAATTTATTTGAAAAATTTTTTTTTTTTTTATTTAGTGGTTCTTAACTTTTTCACAATACTGTAAGTCTGTTTTTTAACTTTTGCAGTCGTATACTTCATCAGCTTTGAAGAAAATATGAGTACTTTAATTCTTTAATAAATTTTTAAGCTTTCAAAAAGTTTTTTAAACATGACAAATAAAATTAGAATTAACTTTATTTTCACTTTAAATAAAAACAATTTTTTTTTCTGTGATTAATCACCTGTGAAGGATACATAACTTGTAGTTCTTTGCATTGATATTTAAGTTCTAAATATAATTTCAATTTCCAATTTTACTTAGTTCTTGAAGCATTGATATAATTTCTAATTTTAATTTTACTTCTTTTGAATCAGTTCTGATTAAATTAATTTCAGTTCAGTTCTTATGATTTCAATCATTTTAATTCTTATTTCAGTTTCTAAATCAGTTCATATTTTACTTCTATCAAATTTCACAGCAATTAGTAGTCCTAACGACACATTTTTTTGAAAAAATTAAAGTGCAATCTTGAAGTTTATGAATTTGGGTAACTTGTACTTGTTGCATTCATTAAAAAAAAAAAAATTTTATGACTCCATCCGGGGCCTTAAAAAAAAAAAAAAAAATTACCCCACCCCGGGGTAAGTTGGCGCAAACTATAATAAAGATTACAAACGTATTAGTGAGTAAAAATTTATAAAATTTTTTTAATATTTCTATGAGCTAGAAGCAGTTAGTAGTTCGAATATGAAGCCAAAACAACACCCCACCTTTGTTCCTGGTAACAAAATCCCATAAAAATTTTTTTTTGTAAAAAATAAATTAAAAAATTTTTTTTTTGTAAAAATAAATTTTTTCAATATTGTTACAAATAATAATTTTAAAAAAAAATTGATTTTATAAAGATATTTTTGTTTTTTAGCTTCCCCTGTGAAAATTTTGCCAATAAACCCCAAAAGCTTTTCAATAAACTGCCTAAAGATCCTGAAAAACGACAACTACTAAAAAAACCTGACTGATAATAGTAAATCAGTTGTGACTGGAATGTTTATAGTAGTTTTATTCATAGGACCCAAGATGAAATGATCAATTAGGAAAGTTCCCTAAGATTTCTGATTTCGTTTATGTGCAGAGCCTTTCTTCCTAAGACTCTGCACATAAACGCAATTCGTCAACTTACCCTTGCTGACAACTAGCCCCGGTCTCCCCTATCATTATTTCAAGAAATAATGTAATACATAAGTTTCAAGAAAGAAATTTAAAAAATTTTTTAACTTAGTAATAAACATCTAAATAACCATACAAATAGTCATAAAATAGTCATTCAATGATTCAATTGAGTTATAATAAGATTTTTTTTTTGAAATTGAAAGAAAATATCTGGTTGAATTATAATTACAAGTTTTTGTTCAGTTTCATAAAAACTCTCATCTCTAATGATTTTTTCATTCGATTGCGGCGACCAACAGTTAAAATTCAACAAAGTGAAAAAATCCTTTCTACAAACGCCTGTGATGCTGGGGCGGACAGTAAATCTTCAGCCAAAATTGCAATCTTGCTATACTTGCTTTTGTTTTGTTTCCAAAAGAGCAGGTCATTACTTGGCAGCGCTTCATCGACGCTTATGTCAACCAAATACCTTGACAGCTGACTTGCAACAGTGATATTGTCTTGGTTATAAATCTTTCCTTCTTTTGTAAAGATTTTATTTGACAAGAACTTAAAGCGCTTTATGGCAGCAAATTCACATTCAGATCCATTTGACTCAGCAGCAGCTTGTAATTCTTGTTCTACTCCACAAACTTTTATTATATACATCTTTGCTGCATGGAGCAAGGTGTCCATTTCCGGTGTGAGTATAAAGACAGCAACGGTTGGATCTAACAAACATGCAGCAGACGGAAGAGGATTAAACGTATCTGAGTGCGGCTGCAGAATTGATTGAAACCGTTGACGTAGATCTCCAAGAAGATTCGCTGTCAAAGACTTGTTGGTAGGATATTCTTGTAAATGGCATTCCAAATTGAGTATAGATGGTAGAACCTGTGAAAGAGACTGGGCATCGGTCTGAAGTATATCTGTTTGTACTGCAAATGGTTCCAAAAGTGAAGAAATGTTTTGAAGACGAACCCATTCACTTGCTTTGAATGTGTCGATTCCTAAATTTAAGTAAACTATCTGTAATTAAAGTTTACTAATAACAATTGTAATAACTAATAATTGTCATTGATATACGTCTCTTTTTTCCATGCTGTTGTGATGTGATTTAAAAGGCAGGGTAAAGTCTTTCCGTGTTATTAGTAAACCTAATTTAAAGACTATATGCCCTGTCTTGTTTTTTAATGATAATGACTAATGAACTTACAATTTATTAACATTTTCGTTTTTTTAGTTTAAATAAGGTAAGACACAATTTTGTAGATTTAAAAAAATTCCGAAAACAATTTATGTACACTAATAACATAAATAATAAAATAATATGTACCAATTTCTGTAAGAACTTCATTCACCGTTGTCTTTATTTTCAACAGCCGGTCAATCATCTGATATGTACTGTTCCATCTTGAGGTGCAGTCAGTTATCACAGACTTCCCACACTTGTCAATAAGTTTCTTAATTGCCACAGTCGATTTCCTAATTCTTGATACAACTTGTCTTGTTTCTAAGATGGTTGCACTATAATGTTCATAAACTGGTTTTATGAGAAGCTGGAGTGTGTGAGCCATACAGGGCATTCGACGATATGGAATATGATCTGGTAGGAATAAATCAGTTTGTTCTGACTGAGACTGGATCTCTTCCTCATCAGTTTCATGTTCAGACTCGTCAGATTCAAACTCATAAGATTCAGATTCGTCAGATTTCTTAGCTGCA
Source organism: Hydra vulgaris (assembly GCF_038396675.1). NCBI lineage: Eukaryota > Metazoa > Cnidaria > Hydrozoa > Anthoathecata > Hydridae > Hydra > Hydra vulgaris. Next base: position 2,122,814 of record NC_088930.1, on the reverse strand, counting down.
TGCACTTCCTGTAAGAGCCTGATGGCTTTAACCATATTAGACCCGTTGTCTGAAACAATCAACATAACTTGATTTTCTCTAATACCCCACTGGTCAAGACATTTCTTTAAACATTCGGCAAGCATCTCACCCGTGTGGGGATGTTGGAGTTCCATCAAATTTAGGAAAGCATGTCGTGTTTTATCAATGGTGGTGTCATAGAAACAAGTAGATACTCCAAGGAACGATGCTGTGAGACCCTTCTTCGACCAACCATCAAGACAAATTGTTACTTTGCGTGTATGATTTATCAAGTCTTTCAGTTGTGCAGATTGTCGAAGAAAACGCTCGTTTATCCGCTTGTTCAGTGTTGCAGACCCTGCAATATAAAATTTAAATCAGTTAAAATTTAATGCACATCAGTTTGTGTAGTTAGTTACTATAGTGTTACACTAATGATACGATAATTACAGGTAAACATTTTTTAGCATTGAATGAATCTAAAACAATAATTTAAAAATTTAGTTGTGTTAATTATCACCTGGCAATTTAAATTTTGGGTCAAGCGTTTTTATCATCTTTCGAAACGACGGCTGATCTAGCAATACCATTGGATAGCTGGTATTAACAATCATTTCAATTACGCTATCCTGACGCACTTGATATTCACTTGATTCCGTTGGCCACGCGGTGATTCGGTGTTCAAAGCTCTCTCTTATTGTCTGGGTTTTTGTCTTTCCACTATTTTGGGAAGATGTAGAATTGATTTCATCAATTTTACGTTTCAAAAACATTTTTTCTGCATTTCGTTTTTTCTTTTCATCCGTGTAACATTTGTGTGTCTCTTTATGTATTCTCTGAATGTGCGCTACTAAGTTACTGGAATTTTTTCCGGCAAGAAATGCGCCACACACGCCCTCATTATTTATGTCCTGTACTAGACACTTGGATTTGTCAGTTTTTTGATCGTAAACGAAGAATTTCCATACAGGACTGTCACGCTTCCTACCAGCCAACAACCTTGATAAACTCATTATTCTGTTATTGATTGATTTGCAACTCTTAAGAATCTATAGATTTTTATTTTATTTTACAACAAAAGATTGGACGCATTGAATTTATACTTAACGTAATGACAAGCACGTGACCAGTTTTGTGGTCCATTAATACATTCTATAATCATTTCAAATATCATCGTTATGGTCAAACATGTGCGCCAATTTCAAACCAAGTATGTAAAATTTGTAAACTAATTGTCAAAAAAAAACTAATTACTGTATCAAAACTTTTTTAATATTCAATAATTTTCGTTCGTTAATAATTCTTAATTCTATTCCTATTTTCGTTTTTTGATGCGTATATTCAATTCTATTTCAGTTTTCGTTCTTCAGATATATCCTAATTTTAAGTTTTTATTCACATTAACGAAATCAATTATTTTTACTTCAAATTTTACTTCACGTTAATGAAAATATCACTGGTTCTTTGAGCTAACTTAATTTAATTTGATTACATTAGATACTATTTATAAACTATATAAGTTTTTTCAAGTTGTTTTAAGTCCGGCTTGTCAAAGTGAGCAGATGGCCTATGAGAGTTTTTAAAATCTAAAATGATATTTATTTTTTACAAAATCAATTATGCTTCTTATATTTTTGCTTATTTTAATGCAACAACAAAAATTATTTTCTTACGCATTTTATCTGGCAACAATTTTATCTGTAACTCAATGCAATCTGTTCCTGCTGCCTTGTGGGATTCGTTTTCTAAGCTGGAAGAAGTGTACTTCTTGTCATCAATACTATCTAATATCTGTCATGCTTATAGTAAGTATATTGTCTAAACCTCTGGTGTTTACTCAACTGTTAGTTGCTATCTGTATGTTTGTATTCTGTCTGAACCTCTGGCGCGGTATTCATTCAACCGTAAGTTGTTTTATATATGTTTGTGTTCTGTCTGAACCTCTGGCGCAATGTTGGCTTACCCGTAATTTACTAAACGTATGTTTATGTTCTGTATGAACCTCTGGTTTTAAAGGTTCTAAGATTGGCTGGTAGTAATGCTTCCCAAACTCTGTGGTTGTTGTCAGAGATGCTGATTCCAACAACAGCTATAAAACATTAGAGTATTAATAATTCCTTGTTGCGATTGGATGTTGCTCTGCTTATGCTTTTGGTGTGAATTGTCGAGGCCACGTAGGGAGCTCTAACTTAAGACTTTGGGTTAATTAGCAGGACTGAGACCAGCTCATCCACCAGCTCAATCTTACCTCTTGCAAAATTCATTAAACTTGCATGCTCTTTGTGAAATTAATTTAAATTTGGCTTTTCCTTTAAAAGATCTCAGTATTGATGGGTACTATCCTTTGATTTGCAAAGACTCAGATAGTCACATGCTTGGCTCGGGTGTATAAGTACGCAATAATTCACCTATTTGTAGAGAAATCAGGTTTGAATCTTTTGACCATTTATGTACTTTCGCTTAGCATCTCTTTAATTTATCATATTTCTCTTTGTTCTGTTTTTTTCACCGAATTTTGCAACATAATTTTCTATTACTTATAATGGTATTTTTATAAGATTTATATTGGTATTTATAAAAAAGTGTAACTTTAAATTATTTTTTTTAATTTTTAATCTATATGGTAAAATGCCAAACAAAAAAATAGAAGAAAATCTTTACAAAGATATTACCTAAAAACAATTTCAAATTATTTCAACGTTAAAAATAAAAATAGTCATTTGAAACAATTTACAAATGGCCAATATTTGTAATGTTCTCCTTCTTTTCAAGACTGTACTCTTTAAGATGTAAAAAGATGTTAGATTAAAGAAATTAATTTTTAAATTAATTAAAGATTTTGATCAAATTGAGCATCTCCTTTCTTTTTACTCCTCCGCCAATATTTTTGTTATTGATGACTTTAATGCTCATCACACTGAATGGCTTGGCTCTAACGCCACTGTGACTGCTGGCACTAAAACCTAATGCTTCTGCATTTCTCAATCTCATACTCAGATAGTTAACTTTTTGACTTGTTTTCCAGACAACCCTAATTTTACTCCTTGTTTTGTGTCTTGTCTCTGACCCTAACTTGTGTTCAGCTTCTTCATTCTTCAAAATCTTCAACAGCGTCATTAACAAAAGTAAGTCTAACATCCATCTCTTGCTCATGGGACTGATATTTTTTACCTTTAACATGGATGAGACAAAACTATTTGCAAAGATCTTTTATTTTAATTTGACTTTGAGTCTTATGGTCATACTCTTCCATCCATTTAAATAAGTTAACCTATTGTTAGACATTCAAACCACTTCAGCTTCCGTTGCTAAAGTTATACCTCAACTAAACTCTTCTAATGCTTGTGGCTGAGACAACATTCCTGTCATAGTCTACAAAAGTGTTCTACAGAACTCTCTTTGATTCTCTCTAAACTATTTAATAAGTGCTGAGTCTTGTTTTCCTGCCGGCTGGAAAATAGCATCAGTTGTTCCAATTGTCAAAAAACTCCGGAGAACATTCTGATCCCTCCAACTATAGTTTTTTAGTTAGCTTAGAGGCGGATTAAATAAAGAAATGAATTGTTAAAGATTAGTTTGACGGCACTTAGATATAATTTTCGTTCTTTTATTTAGAAGTTCCTCAGGTTTTGCGTAAGATATAGTTATAAGTTTTTCATATATGTATATAATTTTTAAAATATGTATAAGTTTTAATAGTGGGCATATTTTAAAAATATTTGAGTAGGGGGTATGATTTCAAGATAGTTTAAAAAAGTTTAAAGAAAGTTTAAAAAAAGACATTTAAAAATAAAGGGTTTTGTTAAATTTGGTTTTCAAATCCCAAACATAGTCATATAGGGCGGTAGACTTTTTGTCTACCGCCTATCTGACTACGTGTGGGATTGAAAAAGACTTTTGAGACAAAACATTGTTTGTTTTGTATTAAAAGTTGTGGGACAATATTTACATTTAACAGTATTTTCATCATTTACATTTAATATTTTCACAATTGTTGAATTTTATACAGGTTTTCAAATTTTAGATTCCACTCATTCACTTTCATTTTTTATTTTATCTATTTTATATTACTAAAAATAAATAGAAACAAAATATTACTTAAATATTACTAAAAATAAATAGAAACAAAATATTACTTAAATATTACTAAAAATAAATAGAAACAAAACTCAACATATAAAAATAACATATATGACAAAACTTTTAAAAATAAATAGAAAACAAAAAAATGAAACAATTTTTTTGAGAGAGCACCAGCAACGTATTTATCCAAGTCTATTGAAATCGTCAAATATGGTAAAACAAATCATCAAAATGTATACTAAAAAAAAACGGTAATATTTTTTTTAAGAGTAGCTGTTAACAAAATTGAAAACCAGACTACTTTATCCAAATTTTCAAAAAATATCAATTTTTTTAAATTTAGTTTGACAAAAAATTATTTAATTTTACTTAAGTGATATCAGTTTACTTAAGTACTTGAGTCAATTACTTAACTACAAACTGTTCATCCGAAATCCCGGGATTAGTCTCCAAAATTTTCCGGGATTTCGGGTTTGTCATAAAAAAGTAAAAGAACAAAAAGTTTAACTTAATTTTTTTCCTTAAAGTTATAGTTGATTTTTTGACGTATTTAGTCGGCTAGTACAGAATCAGTCGGTACCTTTTTAAGGAATCACCCCCTCCCCCTTATTTTATTTGTAGAATCGCCAGAGGCGATTCTACAAATAAAATAAGGGGGAGGGGTTGAACAATACTTTACCATGAGTCACATTTGTGACTCATGGTAAAGTATTGTTCAAGAGGTAAAAGTTGTTGCAGAAGTTATTGGAATACAAGCTTCATTTCCTACAAAACGATACTTAATTTTGAAAAGTTATGTTTGCATTAACTGCATATCAAAGCTTAAACATTTAAGTGCATGTAATAACTTTAGGTAGAAAGTTATTATCCAAGTTGTCGACCTCTGGTATTTCTTGTAAAATTTTTAAGTAACTTTTAAAATTTCTTAAGTAAACTGCTAAAGTCTGTTTGTGAAATGTGACAGATTAGGTTGATGTACTTAGTAGGGTACCACAAAGGTCTTTTCTAGGTCCTCACCTTTTTCTTGTATCTATAATTGATTTACCAAAATATTAATAATGTCGTTTATATGCTGATGATAATCAGATAAATGCCCCAATTCTTTCTTAAAATGATTTACAATTGTTTTAAAATGATATAAACAAACTTGATGAAAATCTATAAAATGGAAATTAGGATTAAATTTTGAAAAATGTAAAATTATAAACTTTGGTTTAAATGATAAAGAATTTTAGTATTTTATGAACAGTAACAATACATTAATGGAAATTAAAAAGTCAAAACTAAAAAAAGACATTTAAATCATCATGTTTATAACATCTAACACAATGGGAGCAAAACAACGAATGAAACCTGAATTGGTCAGAAATATTTTTTCAGCATTGGAGTTGTTGAAGGATGGAATAGTGTACCAGCAGAAGTCGTTCAATCTATTACAGTTAACAGCTTCAAATCAAACCTGCTATCGGTCGACTTAAAAGCAAACCTTTTTTTTTTCTTTGCATGAGACTCAAAATGGTACAAAATAAAAAATTTTTTAACATCCTCCCACTAAAAATTCCTGGATCCGCCACTGAGGATCATATGATTCTCTGCGAGTCTCGGCATTCTTTTTATAAAGTTAACAAAATCTTTAACATTTATTTCTGTATCACCCTCTCCGCATTTTATTGTAATATTTGTTATTGAATAAACACATTAAAATAAAAATTTTTGCATATAGAAATTTGAAATCAGTAAAAAACTTTACCTGAAAATTAAAACATTTATGCATTTTTAATTTTTTTATAATTTATAGGATTCCTTATTTGCACCGAAGTCTTTCTCACTATCTTTCAATCCCCTTCTGTAATTTGATAAATTACTACCGTTGGACGGATGTAAAGTACACAATGTCATTCAATTCAACTTTTCAGCAGAGTATTTTAAAGATCTAATTAAATTTGGTTTAAGTGCTGAACGAAAAAAACTTAATTATGTAGTATAAAACGAGTTTAATGACATTTAAGTCTTTGTTCAATGTATAACTTCAAGGACAAATTTCGTTAAAGCGCGAAAATTTTTTTTGAAACGGTATCGTTTTACAAGCAAAGTTTTTTTCAAAACTTTTAACGATACATTTGTCATTATTACAATGAAACAATTAAATGATACTGAGAAAATAAAATCTAGATTAAATAGTAGTTGAAAGTTCAAGAAACAAATAAGTTCTATATTAACATATATTAACTATAGTAGTTAAAAACTTTAATAAGTCAATAGTTACTATTAACTTAAGTAACTTGTGATCGCAAATACAAAAGAGAAAAATATAAGTTAACTTAATTATCTCCAAAGCTCCTACAGAGAACTACCTGATAACTCTCGTACAGTTATATTAAAAAATAATAATAATAATAAAAATAATAATAATAATAATAATAATAATAATAATAATAACAATAATAACAATAATAACAATAATAATAATAATAATAATAATAATAATAATAATAATAATAATAATAATAATAATAATAATAGCAATAATAATAATAATAATAATAATAATAATAGAGAAAGTCAAACTCTGGTAGTTTCAAATCTCTTAACAGTGTCATAGACTCTATGACACTGTTAACAGATGCGTAACCTTGATTTTGAAATTTGAGATAATATTAGACAAAACCTGGTAGTTTTTTATTATTATTATTTTTGTTATTTTTTATTATTTTATTTAAGATTTTAAATAAAGTTGTTTCTTTTTTTTTTTCATGCTTATTAACTTAAGCCTCATTTAACTAAATGCCACTATAGAAAAAAACATCCTTGCTACCCTTAAAAATACTCATTTAAAAGACCTCTTTAAGTTGCTTTAAATAGTAAAGTAATTATTTATAGTTATTATTATATTATCAACAATAGTAGTTACACTGATTTCATTTATAGATTTTTATATATTTTTTGTTTTCAAACAAAATATAATTGTCTACCTATTTAGTAGGAAAAAGAAAAACGATTATATTTGTCTACCTATTTAGTAGGAAGAAGAAAGACAATTATATATATATATATATATATATATATATATATATATATATATATATATAATATATATATATATATATATATATATATATATATATATATATATATATATATTTATATTGAAACAACTTTAAAAAGTATTCTACACAATAGAGTGCTCAATGTTCTTAAAAGAACAGAGCAATTATAATTATATATATATATATATATATATATATATATATATATATATATATATATATATATATATATATACATATATATATATATATATATATATATATTTATATTGAAACAACTTTAAAAAGTATTCTACACAATAGAGTGCTCAATGTTCTTAAAAGAACAGAGCAATTATAATTATATATATATATATATATATATATATATATATATATATATATATATATATATATATATATGTATGTATGTATGTATGTATGTATGTATGTATGTATGTATGTATGTATGTATGTATGTATGTATGTATGTATGTATGTATGTATGTATGTATGTATGTATGTATGTATGTATGTATGTATGTATGTATGTATGTATGTATGTATGTATGTATGTATGTATGTATGTATGTATGTATGTATGTATGTATGTATGTATGTATGTATGTATAAAAGAATATATGGAGTTGTGAAACAAACTCCATATACTCTGCAAGCTCTTAAATTAATGCTAAGAATTAACACCCATGTTGCCAGAATACTGGAACAGCATTAGCACCCTTTTGTTTTTAATTAATTTCTGTTAATAAATAATGCTTGTAAAAGTACAACTGTTTTTAGTTTAATGTTTAGCATTCAAATATTTTAATCCAATGTATTCAAAATATCAATGTAGTATATATATATATATATATATAAATTAGTAAAAAACACTTATCTAACTTTTATCTTCGACTTGAAGTTTCACCATTGCTGGATCATCAGGAAGAGTTAGATAAGTGTTTTTTACTAATTTATTATTGCTCTGTTCTTTAAGAACATTGAGCACTCTATTTGTAAAATACACTAACATAATTTACATATATATATATATATATATATATATATATATATATATATATATATATATATATATATATATATATATATATATATATATATATATGTATATATATATATATATATATATATATATTTAAAAAAAACCTCTTTTTTTTGATTGAGTTCTTTTTGTTAAAAATATATTTATTTTTACAATATTTAAAATATTTTATAAATAAAAAAAAACTCTCTTAAAAAAACTCTCAAAAAGAAGCTCTTACAAAGAACATTGTTTTGTAAATTTAGACAGTTTTGTATAATATTATTTTTTTATAATGGTTTTTAATATACTTGATAACAAGGGTATCTATATTCCCTCGAAGTATTATAAAAATAAATATATTTTTAATAAATAGAAGTTAATCCATAAAAAGAAATTTTTTTAAAAATATTTATACATATAAAATTTATTGAAGTCAACATTTAAAATAATATGTTGTATAGATATTTATAAATAAATATGTTATATCCAGAGATGTAGTTGGACATTTGGACTCAAGACCAAGGCTGAATGCTTCAAGACCAAGACATTTAAAGTTATTTCAAGACTGGGATCAAAACTCTCATTGAGAGCAGGAAGTTACGGCAATCTATGGTTTGTTATTAATAACTAATCTATTCATTGAGTTGATATTTTTTGTAAGAATCAATTAAGTAAAAGACAGTAGAGGTCCGAGACTAAGGCCAAGACCAATAGTCTAGGCTTTCAAGACCAAGACTAAGACCAAGACTTTAGGCTTCAAGACCAATACCTGGACCAAGACAGTTAAATACAAGACTTGAGGCCTCTCAAGACCTACATTTCTGGTTATATCTAACATATTTATTTTAATAGTTATAATTTTTGAAATGTATAATTTTGCTTCATTTAAGACCCAACATGATAGACTTTTAAAGAACTTTTTTTGTATAGTATTAGGAACTGGTTATATGTTCAAGGGTCTTTAGGAACGCCTAAAAATTTTTGTTTAAAAATATTTGTCCTAAAAAAAATGTTGTTTTTTGGGACACCCTAATATATATATATATATATATATATATATATATATATATATATATATATATATATATATATATATATATATATATATATATATATATATATATATATATATATATATATATATATATATATATATATATATCAGGGCTTGTGATGAAGCGATCGCGCTCCGCTCGTAAAACGCGCCCGTAAACGGTATTTTCAAATGTTTTAGGCTCGATAAACAACGCTCGTTCAGCTTATAACGAGCGTATAAAATAACGCTCGTCCAATAGTTCGGGATTATTTTTTTATTTTTATAAAATATTTAAAAAAGATTTTTTATTAAAGATATTCTATTATCAAAGCATTGATATAAAATATAAAAAGCACTACGTCGTTCTCTTTTGCACTAATGTAATGAATGAGCAGTCTGAAGTTGTTAATAGTCACTAATTTCAATAATGGAATGTGCACGTGGAAACACAATGTGAATACAAAAATGCGCAAATAAAATAAGAATAGAAAATTAGAAAACCATTATAAGAAAATTGAAACTGCAAAGTATTTTTAATGATTTATTGTTTGTAATATTCCGCACGTCGTTTATAATAACAACAAATATTAATAATAGAGTAATTTTTAAAATTAGTTTTTGTTCATAGTATAGGTTTTTTTTAACTATTATTTATTTTAACTCAAATTTAAAACGATTCTGTTGTTTAGAATGTTCGCAATCAAGGATATTTGAAAAGGAAACAAAGTAACGATGTCAACATTTATTAAGTGGAAAGTTGATAGAATATAGCTATAATATAGATACATAGCTATCTAAAAAAATTAAATAATTAATATGAATAAAAAATATCAAGAAATATAAAAACCATTAACCGTTAATTAAGTTTACAGCGTAACATTTTAAAATACATATATCAAAACAACGAAGCAAAACCAAGTCACTAAATTATACTTCAATACTAAATCAATAAGAAGTTGTGTTTTTATTTGATATTATTTTTTTATAACATAAATAGTTAGAAATAAAATCGCGATCTGACAATATACAAGAAGTTTGAAAGTATAAAAATCTACTTCATTGAAGCAGTTTCATGAGTGTGATACTAATTTAAACATTTTTTGACGAAAGAATTATGTAACAAATAAAAAAAGATATAAAAAATAAAAAGCTTTTTATGAGCATCGCCTTCAGCTATTTTCATGATCGCGCTCGCCGACGTTATCTCGAGCGCACATAATCACGCTCAATGAAAACATATTCTAATTTTACGAGCGCGATATAACACGCTTGACGATTTTTTTCATCACAAGCCCTGATATATATATATATATATTTATATATATATCTATATATCTATATATATATATCTATCTATATATATATCTAATATCTATCTATCTATCTATCTATATAAATATATATATACATATATATATATATATATATATATATATATATATATATATATATATATATATATATATATATATATATATATATATATATATATATATATATATATATAATATATATATCCGTTGTGTACACTTGGATTTTGGTCGGTCACCCGGCGGGCGACTGAGAGTAATAATTTAGCTAATCTCAGTCGCCCGCCAATGTTTTCAGTCGTCCATCACCATTTTTTAACAAAATTCGCATTTTGCGTAATTCTCATACAGTAAAGTCTTGACTATCTCTCCTAAACTCGATTTTTTTTAGAACATTAAATATTTTTTTTCTGGCTGTCACAACTGTTTTTTATATTTAATGAGGATTACATTAAGAATAATGAGAAGAGAAAAAAGAAATTGAGCGATAATTGTTCAAATTAATGTTTTTTATTTTTTGCGACGTAATTTGATTGGTAGCAAAAAGACGTTAAATAAAAGCAAACTTTTTATGTATTATTATTTTAATTACGCAACTTAGTTTTTATTATTTCTCTTAGAATGTTACAACAAGATAATATTTAAATAATAAATAATGCGTACGTACGCAGAAGGGGGTGGTTGTTATTATGTTAGATAAAATTATCTTTTGGACACTTAAATTTTGCTTAATTTAAATTTGGACGCATAAATTTTGCTTATAGAATTATTGAAGTAATAATAATAATGAAAAAAAATTGAGTCGCCCCATATATATATATATATATATTTTTTTTTTGGGAGTACGGAAGGAAAAAAATTTTACTCTATATATATTTATATAGATATATAAAAATATATATATATCTATATATATATATCTATATATATTTATATATATCTATATAAATATATATATGTATATATATATATATATATATATATATATATATATATATATATATATATATATATATATATATATATATATATATATATATATATATATATTAGGGTGTCCCAAAAAAAATATTTGGCATTTGGGAGTACGGAAGGAAAAAAATGATTCTTATGCCAACAAATACGTCACTTTTAATTACTTTTGACTTTTGTCTAACATTTGCGTGTTGTCAGAAAGTAAAAACCATTAATTTAATTACAAATTAATCGATTTTTAAAAAAACCGCAAAATCGCAAATTTAATTGACCAGAATATTTTTAAAAATATTTTAAATGTTTTTAAAACATTCTGAATGTTTTTAACAATACAAGCAATGTTTTTATTTTTATTTTTTTTAATAAAATGTTTTTATTTTTATTTTTTTTACTGTAAATCATGCGCGGAGTGTTGCTACATCTACTATCTTATAGCCTGACTCGCAACAAAGTGCTGCTACATCGACTGACAAATAGCCTGACTCACAACGGAGTGCTGCTATATTGACTGACAAATAGCCTGACTCGCAACGGAGTGCTGCTACATGTACTATCATTTAGCCTAACTCGCAAGTGAGTGCTGCTACATCGACTGAGGGTTTGGTTGGGGCAGGCAGTCTATCAATTAATAAAAAAAAAAAATTCCGGTCTTGCATTTTAATTTTTACTTTTTGTCAACAAAATACGGAAAAAACTTTCTGACAACATATAAGAGTTATATATATATATACACTTAGTATTTTGTAATGCCAACCTTACATGCTTTCAGGGTATGCTTTCAGGGCACGACAATTTGTTTTTTTTAATAAATGTTGACGTTTGTTTCTTTATTATTTACGAGCGTCTAATTTAAGAGGTATGTCAAATAACAGGGCTGACAACGCAGGGGGGGGGTGCCCCTACTTTTATTCTAAAGGCACTTTTCTTTGGTTTTTTTTTTTTAAAAGACATTCTAGAGGATTTTTTTTTTAAATAGATGGTTGTGCACCTCCACTTCAAAACCCATGCCGTTGACCATGAATAAGCCCATTTTATTTTCAATTCTTTCAATTTTAATTTTTTTTTTATTTAAATAATTTTTTATTATATTATAAGGGAGTTTTATTTTCAAATAACTTTTATTCTAGTTAATAAGATATATAATAATTAGATATATCAAAGATGCTTATTGAATTTTATAAATTTTTATTAATTTAAAGTAATTTTTTCACCCATTTGTTAAGTGCGCGCAAATGAATGATAATTAATATACAATATGACTGTTACCCATTAATACAAAATAGTGAATTTTTTTCCATTTAGTTTATTAAATTTATTTACTTTGAAAAAACTTAAAGAAATTTAAATAAAAAGGAACTCAAAATAAAATAAAAGTTGTTTTGATATTTCTTTTCTAAAACACTTAAAAATAATAATATAATAATAAGTATTTAATAAGTTATTATATTAAGTTATTATTAAATATACTTGATATGATATTATTATATTTATATTATTATGTTTAATAATAAAATAACACATTGTTGGTGTTGTTAAACGCACAGTAAAAAATAAAAACTATAATGAACATAATAGTTCTATATATTCTATTAAATTATATATAGTTCTGCAAATCTTTTGAAGAAAGCAATGTATTATTATTATTTTTTTTCAACCATCTTCGCTTCCAACAAGGCTGCAAGCAAGCAATTAAAGTTGGAGGTTACTGTAAGAGAAAAGATGAAGATTGTAGAGCAAGATAACGATTGACAGACGACTTGAAGGATTGCAAATTATATGAATTAGAAAAGCAAGATGAAGGAAGCGAATTCCGAAGAACTGATGTTCGAGGAAAAAAACTAGACAAATAAGAATATTAGGAGCACTTAGGAACAGTCACAAAAAAATGAAACTTACTTGAATGGCGAGTAATACAAGAATAAATTTTAGTACATGGCATGAGAGACGCTAGCTCTTAAGAGCAGTGCCCATTATAGTATTTGTAGAAAAGAGAAAGAGAAGCAACATTACGACAATGTGATAATGGTTGGAGGTTGGCTGCAAGAGGAGGTCCAACTATGTTTACAATGCGTTTTTGCACCTTGTCTAAAAAAGGAAGGGCATCAATAGAAGATCCACCACAGATATAGCAACAGTATTCCATACAAGGCCGGATTTGAGATATATAGAGATAAAATCCGAAGTAAGAAAAAGTCGAGCTCTATAAAGAGATGCAACCTTAGCAGATGCTAATTTCGCAACTGATTTGATATATGGTTTCCAAGAAAGATTGGAAGTAAGAGTTAATCCTACATTACTGTTCAAAATATAGGAAGATCTAAATTATTTCGATAAGAGTTTTATCTGTATTGATGTTCACCAGCAACTGTGAGCCCCATGCTGAAGCAGAATTGAGATCCTTTTCAAGCTCAAATGCACCTTCCAAGCAATAAGGTATATTGTAATGCGGTAGTGGTGTAGTGGTAAGAGCGCTCGCTTTGTAAGTGAGAGGTTCGGAGTTCGACTCCCACCACGTCCCTGGAAGTACCGCGCTCAACTTAGTTTCTCCGCGCAGCGGCCTTGCTCGGCAAGGTTCGTGTTTCGGAGTTAAAGAGTTGAGAGAGGGTTACACCACAAATAATGACTAAAAAAAAAAAAAAAAATATTTAAAAAAAAAAAAAAAAAAAATGAGTATCCTCCTCGACTGTAGTGGCCCCCCTCGGGCCTTGGGGAGGTGAATAATCTAAAAAAAATAAAAAAAAAAATAAGAGAGTGCTTCTTATCACGACAAGAATAAATGGTAGTATCATCAGCAAACAATGCCACCTTAGATGTGAGAATATCTGGAAGATCGTTAATGTAAATCAAAAAAAGTATAGGGCCCAGGATAGAACCTTGAGGAACCCCTGAAGTTACAGAATAAGAAGAAGAGTTCTGTCCATAGAGGACAACTTTTATACTACGATTGGAAAGTAATGATTCAATAAAGATGTTACCAGATACATCGTAAGAAGAAAGCTTATGGAGAAGATCAGCATGCCAAACTTTATCAAAGGCTTTAGAAATGTCAAGAGCGATTGCCTTAACCTCTCCACCTTTATCTAATGTATGATAAAACCTATCCGTTGTTACTGTTAGCAAATCAGCTGTAGAACGAGAAGATCGAAATCCATATTGATGATCAGAAAGTAAGTTATTAGATTCAAGATGAAAGATTAAGTGTTAGATAATTAAAGTTTCAAAACTTTGCTTATGATAGGAAGAAGACTAATGGGACGGTAGTTAGACGAATCAGATCGCTCTCCAGAATTTTTGAAAATAATATAGCAGAATTTGCTTTCCAGCAGGCTGGAAAACAAGACTCTGATAAGCACTTGTTGAATAGTTTTAAGAGTATAGACGACAGCTCCGGAGTACACTTCTGCAAGACAATAACTGGTATGTTGTCTGGGCCACAAGCTGTAGAAATGTCCAAGTAGGAAATCACTTTAGATACATAAGATAGAGTGATAGGAATGTCAAGCAATGGATCAAGCTGCTTAACAATTAATTAAGTAGAACGCAACTAGTGGAATCAAGAGATGATATTGATTAAAAGTTCTTAGCAAACTATTCAGCTCTATCCTTAGGTGAGGTGACAAAGTCTAAACTATACAAGAGAGGTGGAATTAAACATTTGCCCTTATTATTAATACTGTTAAAGATTCTCCAGAAGTCATGAGAGCCTAGTTTTTGAGATGAGATACAAGATTTCATGACCTGAGAATAGCGGGCTTTAGCGTTAGACAAAGCCTTTTTACAATGGTTTCTAGCAGTAATAAACAGATGTCTGTTTTCTGGAGAATTGCTTTGCTGATAGATATGGAAGTAACGGTTTCGAAAGGCAATCGCAGCAGCACAATGTGAGGAAAACCATGGAGTAGAGTGGAGCTTGACCTTGAAACATTAAGATGGAATAAAAGATTCCATGCCAGCCTGATTCACAAAGTTATGTAAGAAGCACATTTGTTGACAGGAAGACGAAAGATTTCTTGCCAAGGGCCATCACGAAGAAAATAGTGGAAAGAATCCCAGTCAGCTTTCAGCAGTCAGCTCCCAGGTAGTTGTAAGAGGTACAATAGTAGGGGGATTCAGGTGATGAAGAAGAATGAGATATTAGTTTTAGAGAGATTAAACTGTGATCAGAAGCACATAAGGGTGAGTGTGGAGAAACTGAGCACTAACTATTATCAGAAACAAGATATAAGTCAAATGGAGAAGGTAAATGGTTCGGGTTGTCAGGAAAGCGAGCTGGAAAGTTTACTATTTGAGTTAGGGATTGAGAAAGGCAAAAGTTGTAGCTTTAAAGAATCACTGACACTAGAGCCAAGCCATTCAGTGTGATGAGCAAGTCGCCGACAACAGCAATATAGACTGATGAATAAAGAGAGAGGGCTTTGTCAATTTGATCAGAAATAACATCGAAAAGGGTGCAGTCTTAAGATGACGGAGAGTGATATAGAACAAAGAGAAAGGTGATTGAGTGAAGTGGTGCTATATGAAAGCACATAAAAGAATAGTCTGTGGATTCAAACCTAGTTTTATGACAAATGGGTAAATTCTTACGAATGTAAATGCCCAGGCCAAGCATGTGACTATTGGAGTCTTTACGAATTAAAGGAAGATAACCATCAACACTAAGATTGCAAGATGAGACAGCTGAACTCAAATTAGTCTCACAAAGAGCAAGTAGGTCTGGTGAACTTTGCAAGAGATAAGACTCAACAGAAGTAAGTTACTTCGAAGGCCACAAATATTAGTGAATGATAGGTTTAGGGAACTTGGTGATGATGATGGTTTTTTGTGTTTTATAGTTTTTGGTACTTTATTCATTTTTAAGTTTGTTGAAGAACTTCTTTCAAAGCATAGATAGTACTCAGAACACTGTTTAGTAGCCCAAGCAATTGCCACATTACTATTAATTAACCCTAAGCTGTAGCAAAGGGCTCCAAATGTGGCCTCGGCAATGCACACCAAAAGTACAAAAAGGGACACCATCCATGCGCAACA
This sequence comes from Hydra vulgaris, assembly GCF_038396675.1. Taxonomy (NCBI): domain Eukaryota; kingdom Metazoa; phylum Cnidaria; class Hydrozoa; order Anthoathecata; family Hydridae; genus Hydra; species Hydra vulgaris. The sequence continues at coordinate 2,106,311 of NC_088930.1, read as the reverse complement.
TGGCACTGTTAATACTTTGATATTTTTCAGCTGTAGATGGAATCAGTCTCTCTGACAGCTACCACAGAGTTCGGGAAACCTGACTACCAGCCGGCCTCAGAACCATAAAGCTGAGTTTTAGAGCTGTACCCTTATTAGGAGATAATAGAATGCCTAGTCATAAAAACAGAGATACAAGCAAAACCCATGCATTAAGTCAAGAAGATCCAGCATTCAATATCACAAACTGGGAAAATGTATTAAAAGTACATCTGCGCCAGGCTAATAGATGAAGTAGGGGTGCGAGGCTGGTCAACAGATCGAATCTGTTTACCACTTGGTATTAGCATGGTATTAGCATGGTTTCATTAAAAGTAATTGCAAATGCATTCATTTTAAATAAAATTTCCCATGCTTTTTTAAACACAAGTAAAAACCATGCTAAATCATAATTACTTTCTTTAGTTGTGTACTTAATCATTAAACTTAAAAGTATTGCTATTGAAGAAAGTATTAGCATTGTTTCTTTTAATGTTGTTGAAAAAGTGTTTTAAATTTTAGTAACTTATTTTTCTTATATAATAAATATGTTTGTTTTATAATTAATAAAAAACCATCAAACACATAATTATTTTAAAAAAAATTACTGAAGTTATGCGTTCGTTTTTAAAAATTTTGGAATAACGCTAAGGTTTGCTAAAATAAAAATAAGGAAACGTGATGTTCGTTTTTCTGTCTTTTTTTCACAAGCGTACAAAAGTATAAATATAAACTATGCAGACTTTAGTTAGATCGGCATTTCTGAATGGCAGCTCTATTTCTGAGGGTTGAAATATATATATATATATATATATATATATATATATATATATATATATATATATATATATATATATATATATATATATATATATATATATATATATATATATATATATATATATATATATATATAATTTTATTTAGAATACTTATACAAATTACAAAAATTAATGTACCCTGAGAATAAAGAAAAATCAAAAAAGTCAAATGGAAAATGAACGAGGTAAGTCTCATATTTTCTATTCCTTCTTATGTTATCATTTTATTTATGGCATTTTAGAAAAGTTATTTAATCATTATAATAAATAATATTTTATAGCCAGATGTCTTTTCATATGTTGACTTGTTTCGAAGATTATGTATACTAGTATTTTTTGTTGTAGTATAAGTTATGAAGAGTACCATACAAAGCTTATGAGTTGTCAAACTAATACAAAAACCCCCAAATAAAATGGGGGTTTTATATGAGTTTTCTTTCTTCAAAGTTGCTTTAAACTGAGCTGAAGAGCCTCACAGGTCTAATGAATGTTTAAATACATAAAAGAATGTTTAAATACAGAAAAGATTGTTTAAATACATAAAAGATTGTTTAAATACATAAAAGCATTCAATAGATATGAATAATGTAACAGTTACTAATTACTGTTACTTATTAGTTACAGTTACTAATACTATATTCATTTAAAAAAATTTCATACACATTATTTGACAATAGATGTAGTAATAGATAAAAATAAATTATAATAAATAGCAGTTCCAATTTGCATATTTACTTATGTATTGTTCAGTTACAACACGTCATCAAGCTGAACGCAAAAAAATTTCTGGATTCAAGGAAGAATGTTCTGAAAGAAAAAGTTACTTAAAAGAAACAGTTTACAAAGATGAAAGCACAGACAGTGATTTTGAGGATGAAGAAAAAGATTGCATAATAAAAGCAAGGGGTTTGTATTTTTTTATATACAAAATAATTTAAATATATTTAGTTTTTAAGTTAATTTGATTTATCAATTTTAAAAATATTTTATACAGTTCTTACTGAAAATGATTTGAATGGACAAGATATATTTGGCTTTAAAACACCAAAAAGAAAAGAAGCTTTGTCAAAAGCAGGTTATTATTTTAAAATTAATTACTTATTTTAAGACTAAAATAAAAATTAAGTTTATTCTTAATAATATAAATAGAGTCTAAAATTAAAGATCTTATTGTACTAAAATAATCCATTTCAAGTCCTATGCTGTCATATGATTGGATGATGAACATTTTAAGTCCTATGCTGTCATATGATTGGATGAACAGCCTGTTCTAAGTAGTCAGAAAATGAATAAACTTATTTCACCACATAAAAAAAGCGATATGTTGTAAAAAAACTTTTTAGTATGGTAAAAGTTTTTTTGCTATATTTTATTTCATTTAATTTAAACATAAAATGTTGGATTTTTTTTGTTACAAAAAAAACAAAAATTTTACCCAAAAATATTAAAAGTAGGTTTTTTCAAAATTTGACTGAAACTATAAAGTTTGATCACAGTGGCCAAAATCTAGTGTGCTAATTAGTGTGCAAACATTTAACATAAATTTCAAAGAAAATGAACATTGCATTTGTCAACTTTTTTTTTTTTAAATGTTGCTGTTTGCTTAAAGATTTAAAAAATGAACACAAAATGTTATGATTTTTGTTATTATGTTTTTTTATCGCTTCTTTTTTCAAACTAACAAGTTTATTTTTTTATGTCATAAAAAGTGAAAAGAAACCAATCTAAAACTATTAATAGTCTTTAAGAGTGTGTGAATCTTTTAAATCTTGTTAACTTTATTAAAGTGTACAAAACTCTTTAAAACAAGCGTTAAATGTACAGTAGCTTGCCATATTATTAGACTTAACAAGAAAAAAACAAAATTATGCCATAAATGATGTTTGTAGACAATTTTTAATCATTTAAGGACATTTTACTATGGATAAATAAAAATCAGTGTTTTTTCAAAAACAAATTTGTATATTTAACAGATAATAATGGAAAATAATTTAAAATAATCTTGAAAGAGTTAAATAGCTAATATTTTGCTGCAATTACACTTTGTATGCGCCGTGGCATACTCAAAATACACTTTTTACCGTTGTTTGCAGCTTTTCACTGTGATTCCACATGGTTGCAGGTTGTTAAAGCAAAAAGTTTAAAAGCGAAAATATTTTAAAGCAAATTTTTCCTTTTTTTTTTTTTTTAATGATACAGCCTGGTTTTTATTTTTGGTTTTAAAACATTGCATTTAAAAAACTTTTTATTAACAATTTACATAAACATTTTATCTACTATTTTATATTATTAGTTTTACTACTTTTAGTATATTAAAATATAAAAATTCGTTTATATTAAAAAAATTTTTAAAAGTTAAAGTTTGCTAACAGAAACCAGTAATTTTTTCATTCTAACGTTTTTCACTTTATTGACCCTAAATCATTCCACTCATATATTAGCCATCATGTGTAAAAATGTAATTTTCATCATTTGGGAACCATTGTTTTTTTCTTTTCAGTGAAAATATACTAAAATAAAAACAGTTTTTTTTTGCATAAATTTTATAAAAGTTTTCTTTTATTTTAGTATATTTTAAGTATATGGTTATTAAAAGCACAATTACTTGTATAAACACCAATTTAACATTTTTTATTTTAATAAAATTTTATTATAATTATTACTATTTAATGAGTTTCCGTTTAAACAATTCACTTCTATCTTCTGCTAAAGTACCATTAAAATTTGTCCAATTTTGTTGAAAATCTGAGTTCAGCTTTCAAAATTTCCTTTGTAATATTCTTATTTAATTTTTGATTTATTAAATTGGTTTCAAAAGGTTCAAAAATGTGACTAGCTATATTAATATCTGATGATGCTCTTTCTCTTTTAGACAAGGTGTGAAAACGCATTGTAAACATAGTTGGACCTGTTCTTGCAGCCAACCTCCAACCATTATCACACCATCATAATGTTGCTTCTCTTTCTCTTTTCTACAAATACTATAATGGGCACTGCTCTAAAAAGCTCTTGTGCCATCTACTAAAATTCATTCTCGTGTTACTCGTCATTCAATTAAATGTCATCCTTTTTCTGTGACTGTTCCGAAGTGCTCCAAAAACTCGTATTCATTTAGTTTTTTTCCTCGAACATCAGCTCTTCGGAATTCGCTTCCTTTATCTTGTTTTACTTATTTATTTAATTTGCAATCTTTTAAATTGTCTGTCAATCGTTGTCTTACTCTATAAACTTCCAGTAACTTCTTCTCCAGTAACTTCCGAGTGGTTAGTGGTTGCTTGCAGCCTTGTTGGAAGCAAAGATGTTTAAAAAAAAAAAAAAAAACTTGAAATTTGTGGGTAATTATTTGGATCGAAATAAAATATATCATTACAAAGAGGATCATTTTTTTAAAATTGTTTATTTTTAATAATTCATTAATCATTATTGGTAATTGCATTTTTTTAAATCTAGACATTTTTATATAGTGCTATATCAGGACACTTTGTCAAGGACACTGTTGTTAAAGGTCAATTTTTAGACATAATCTTATGGGAAAAGGAATATTTAACTTTTTCCATTTTGGTTTATTTTGGTTCCGAGGTTTAAATAAATGGGCAACTAAGGTTTTATTTCTGCCCCCTGTATGGAGAGCTTAAAATTAATTGATTATTAACCAGAAGAACAATAAGAAGTCACTCAATAATTTAAAGATATTTTTTCTCTCACTCTATATATATATATATTTATGTATATATACATATAAATATTATGGTGTTTTAAAATCCTTTTAGATAAAAAATCACAACTCAGTGTTTTTAATGTGTTCTGGTTATCTTTTGTGTTAATCCTTTTTTAGATTTTATTGCAGAAAAACTACAGTTTTTATATCAAAAATAAAAAACATAAATTTCTATAAGTTTTTTGATATCTTTTTTTAGAATTTTTTTTTTGGATTTATATAAAATTTCCCTTAATTTGAGAACTAAGTTGATCTTTTTTCTAAGAAGTTTTTTAAAAACAATATTAAGGACTTTTATAATAGAAAATGAACTTGAGCATTGATGCTCAAGTTCGTTTTCTATCTTCCCTGGGAAGGTCGCACGCTTTGTTCGTCCACGTTTAAAGTAATTTTTTAGAAAACTTGACATTTTTATATAAGTAAGCGTTTAAAGAATTTGCAAAAAAAGTTTTAAGAAACTACAGAGAATCAGTGTGCGACAAATTGATAAACGTGTGAAGGTTAGTTAAAGAAAAGACAGAAAAATGAAGTTTCTTTACTTTTGCTTAAGCAATTGTTGGCATTTGCTTAAAATTTTTAAAAACAAGTGCATTACTTCAGCAATTTTTTTCCAAGTAATTATACAATTGATATTTTTTATTTTTTATCAAAAACATATTTATAATAAAAAACAATTAGTTACTAAAATTTAAAATGCATTTTAAATGCTTTAAAAGAAACCATGCTAAAACATGATTACTTTTTTTGTAAAATATAGCGTTATTTTCAAGTAAAATAAGTTGGTACACTATTGAAGAAAGTAATAATGTTTTAGCGTGGTTTTTGCACTTATTAACAAAAATGCACAATTTTACTTAAAATGAATACATTAGCAATTACTTTAAGAAAAAAAAAAAAAAAGCTTAAACAATATTATTGCTTTCTTCTATAGTGTGCTTTTGTCAGTCAGTATATTAAAAAAACACTTTATTATTTGCTCTAGAATATGGACAATTTTGAAATTTGTTTTTCAAATGTTTTTGCTAAACTATACTGTTTTTATCAATGCACAGGAAATCAAGAAAACTAATTAGAAATTATTTGTAAAATTTTTTTTTTAATTTTTAAAAAGTTTTTCATATAAAAAAATTAAATCATTAATACTAATATTCAAATATAAAATATTTGGTTGTTTTCATTATCCCCATTGAAATAGACTGTACTTTCGCTGGATTCTCCAAATTGTGCATTTAAATCTGATAGTTTATTTCCTGATAAACTATTGTTATTGACAATGGTCCTAAAGCTTGAAGGCTTATGCTTTGTAATTCACTGAACTTTTTTAACAAAATTTTTAGGATTTTATTAAAACTTTTTTTAAAGTTTTTAAATACATTTTTTCAAACAGAGCAATCGCTATGTTCAATATCTCTAGTATTTTGTATTAACATTAGAAATTGGGCAATAAAAAAGAGACAATTTCAGACAGGCATTAAAGGAGGTAAATAAATTTATAAAAGAAACCATGCAATTCTTTTTTTTAATTTTTTCTGTCATTACAAAATTTATTAATCAAATAATATATTTTAAAGATAAATAGTAAACAAATAAATTTATTTTCTTATTTTCCTATTATATAAGTATTGAAAAAAATGTCAAATTTAGCAAAAACATTTTTAAAAGCAAAAAGATGTGAGAATGAATAAACATAAGAAAACAAATTAATGAAATTTCTTATAGTTCTCGCGTACATTGCAAATTAGTTTCCTAATTAAACAGGTTTATAAAAATCGTGTTGTTAAATTGTTATAAAATATAATTTAGTTTTTTTCCTGAACTTGTATCAAATTCGGTAGCCTAAAAAATAACAACCACCCTAAAATAAAAAACAACCACCCTAAAAAAAATAAAAACCACCCTATTAAAAAGAATAAAAAGTTACTTTAAATGTGGGCAAACAAGACATACAACTGCACATGCTTCGCTGGAAGGCTTGAGCATTTACTAAATATTGAACAATTAAACTTAAATAAGACTTAAGTTAATCACAAAAGATAACCACAACACATGAAAAAAATCTAAAGGGGGGTTAAAGACACCCTAATATATATATATATATATATATATATATATATATATATATATATATATATATATATATATATATATATATATATATATATATATATATATATATATATATATATATATATATTATAAAACATATGTTTCAACTATATCATAGCCATCATCAGTTAAAATATATTAAAATGCTTAAATGAAATTAGTAAAATTAAGTTGAAATAATAGAGACCTTATAATAAAAAATACAATAAAAATGCAATTGAAAAAATGTAACAAATGTTTAAAAAAAGATAAAAGAACCAGTAATGTTAAAAGGAACTAGATTAAAATTGTAATTTTTACATGGTTCATTTGTTTATTAATAGTGGGTTTTTTCCACTCTATGTACATGCTTTCTTTGAGTTTTAATATAAATTTGTTGGAGGAAGAATCCAAAATTGAAAAACTAGCATGATTAAAACTATTAAAACAGCTTTCATTTGAATGAATATGTTTATAAATGTGTGACTTTTTATCCCTTTTTTGGTGCTCAGTTATTCGTTAAATGGCAAGTAGTTTCGCCAATATAAAAGGATTTACAGCCTGTACATTCAAATTTATAGACAACTAATGAATTAAAGTCTGTAGGAATCATTAAAAGATATTTACAATATCTTTTAATGATTCCATTTTGTCTTTGTTTGGTTAAATCAAATATTTTTTCAATATAAGGAAGTTTAAAATATTGATAATTTTGTAGGTTTCCCGAACGCGATGAAATGTCAACATTAATGTTGTTAACATAAGAGCTATGGATTTTATTAATCAACCAAGACGGGTACAAGTTGCGTTTGAGAACTTTAAAAAGATTGTTAATATCATGACTAAGACCAAGATTAGTGTTGTTTATTTTATAAGGTCTATCAAATAAACATTTAACCAGACTAACTTTGTATGAAAATAAAGTAAAACTAAAAAAGTTTGTGTAGAGTCCCGAAAAAGTTTTCTTATGAAAAACAGTGGTAATTATGGAGTTGTTTTTTTTATTTTGAGTTAGGTCTAAAAAAGATATTTTTGATTGAATTTCTTTTTCCATTGTAAAAGTAATAGAACTATGTTTATTACATATATACTCCCAGAATAAATCGGCGTTATTTTCGGAAGTGAAAGCAGCAAAAATGTCATCTACAAACCGTTTATAAAAAGCTGGTTTTTCTCCGTTATATGGTTTGAGCCATTTATCTTCAAAATTTCCCATAAAACGATAAGCAAAAATAGGTGCTAAAGGAGAACCCATAGCAACACCATCAATTTGGTTATAAATTTGTCCTTTGAAGAGAAAATGAGTTTAAGATGTTGCAAAATTGAAGAGTTTTTTTAAATCACTTTTACTAATTTTAAGATTTACTTTACTATTTATAATGCTTATAAGTACCAATGGATGATACGATCCCATAGCACCTGTTCCTGCTAATCTTTAAATTCATTTCCATAACAAATTTGCCCTTCTGCATTCTAAAAATTTTTTAGTAAAATATTTGAAGACTTAATAATGCATTGTTTTAATAATCTTTTGTTTTGCTAGTAATGTTAAAGATGCAAAAAATGTGTGTACTTAATAAAGAAAAATATGCCTCTACTTTCTAAAATCTGGACTAAATATTTATTTATATTTTGAAGTTAATATATGAATAAAAGTACCTAAGCACGTTACAAAACAAAATAATTTGAATTTTTTTAAAAAAAGGTGGCAAAGGTAAAAATGCAAAGTTCTTGCTCCATTTGGCTGTTTTAGAAATTAATCAAAGGTCAATAAAGGGTTTATTAATATATTTAAAAACTAAACATTATGTCGATTTAAAATCAAATAAAAAAACACATTTAAAAAAAATTGCATATTTTTATTTTTTATTTTAACAAGTAATTGATATATTTAATACTTTATATATAGTCTATAGGTGGTAATTTATGGTAGGCGGTAAGTTATGATAAAAACATTTTTATAGTTTGATGATAGCAAATCATTTGCTACTTCTCATAAGCTATACTACTTGCAAACAGTTTCATGCAACAACTAAGTTCATTTGTAATTAGACTTTTCTTTTCCACATCTTCATGTGCATGCATGCTTTTTATCTTTTTCATACAAAGTGGAGGTAAATTATCACCCGTGGCGCTAAACACAGGTGATGGGTTATGGGTGTCAAGCAGCTTTTCACTGAGGATAAAAATTAAGGCAGTGAAGGGATTAACCTTTCACTGCCCTAATTTTTCTCAGAGCCTTAAATTTTTTAAAATTTGTTTTGAATGTTGTGTTTTTAGTAATATCTTGAAAATAGTTTTGGAATGTGTATAAAAAAAACCCCGCAACCTTATAATTAACATTCTCATTAAAGTTTAGTCATGCTTTAGGTTCAGGTTGTAATGAAGATATCATTTTAAATAAGTTTGGAGTTCTTTGTGCTTTTATATACCTAAATAGTTATTTTTGTAATCTTTTTAAAGAGTATGGTACTTTTATACATAGCTATAGTTAAAACAATTTGATGTAACAGTCAATAAAGGATGCCCATTATGACACGGCCTAGTCACAAGTGAAACAAAAACACTCACAACGTACTTAACAAATACAATTTAATAAAGCAGGTCAGAATTTTTAAAATAACTCTTGCCAAATATTTGGCAGCCGAATTTTTGTGCTTTGGCCAAGTGCCTAGCTGAATATTTGGTATTTGGCAAAATCACTATTTGTGACATCTTTAATTATTACTTTTTATATATGCCCTCAGAGATAGGGTTGGCATTTAGCAATGCCGAAAAGATTGGCTAACTTTGCTGTAATTACGGTGAAACTGCTGTTCTTAAATTTTGTGTCAATGCCTGTAATTTATTGCTGACCTTATTTTTTCTAATCCTGAGGGCTGTATATATGTTATATATTAAATATATTTTATATATTGAATGTTTACTATAATATATGTTGTGGGCTGTATATATGATATATATTAAATATATTTTATATATTGAATATTTATTAAACATTCAATATATAAAATATATATAGGCCATAGAATGCCTATGGTTGTATAATTCTCATAAAAGTGTTTTTATCAAGATTATAATAAAAATGATTTTTATTTAAGCTCAAAGTTCAGTTCGTTCTGGCAAATCTATAAAAAGTAGAAAACTAACTTCATCGTCTAAAAAAAACATAAAGGAAAATGGTATATATATTTTTTCTATGAGTTTAGTTTTTATTATTATTATTGTTATTACCATTATTATTATTATCAATATTATTATTATTATTACCATTTGTTTATGATATTATTTTTATTATTAATACTATTATTGTTATTACCATTAATATTTAATGCCATTGTCCCTAAGGATTTGTAGCATTTTAATGTTTATATTTTTAGGCAAGGGTGTGACAGCTTCATTACCTTACTTTTCTTCAAAAGAAGGTAGGTGTGTCGTAAAGTATTTACTCTTGTTTCCCTTTGCATTTTTCTGATTTTTTATCATAAACATGTTTTTTTTTAATTATCTTAGTTTGTTCAGATCTGTTTTTATAGCTCAAAAATAGATGCACTTAAGATTTTTTTTTTGTGTGTGACATTTAAGTAAACATTTTTTAAAAATAACATAAAATTTTAATTGTTTTATATATATATATATATATATATATATATATATATATATATATATATATATATATATATATATATATATATATATATATATATATATATATATATATATATATATATATATATATATATATATATACAGTGGCAGCCTGTGACAATAAACTTTGGTGGGGCCAGGAAATATTACAGAAAAATATTGCAACAACTTGCTGTCAGCATAATTGATGCTTTGGTCTTTGTTAGGAAGTCTTTGGTCGCTAGCATTTTTTGATTAGTTGAGAAAGCGCTAGCATACTCCCAAAATAAAGCATAAAGATTTAATGGCATTGAATCTTTTAAACCTGCGTAAAAACCAGGAAAAACTGACTGAAAATTGCCCTGATAGTGCTGCATTATGATTTGAACAGATTTTTAATATTACTTCTTTAAATTTTTTTATAAATTAAATTTTATGTTAAAAACTTTTAGTTAGTTAAAAGTAGCTCATAAATATGAAAAACTACAATAAACACTATAATTAACATTAAGGTATAATATATCTTAAAATAAAGGATGTTAAAAACAAAGATTTAATCATGTTGTTTATACAAATATTCTTCTCTTATCTGTTTCATAAGAGAAAACATTTCAATTCCTATTTGATTAAACTGATCAATATCATGTAAATAATCTTCATTTATTGATAGTACAGCTAATGCATTTAACCGATTTTGACTTGTGGAATTTCTCAATAGTGTCTTAATTCTTTTTAAAGTATTAAAACACCGTTCAGCATCAGCTGTAGACACAGGTGTGACCAAAACAATCTCTATCAACTTTGATACTTCAGAAAATGTTTCAACCAGGTTATTTTCATGCATAAATTAGGGTAGGGTGTCAATATCACTAAAAACAGCATTTTCATACAAAACTTTTAATTTGGACATCAAATTAAGTTTACTTAGCATTGAATAGTTTGTTAGAATATTTTTATACGATTCCAAGAAAAATGTTGTCTATTAAAATTGAATTTTTTCAGATCCAAAATTGAAATGATTTAAATATTTCAATGCTTCTAAATCTGTCTAATTTCATAAATGACTTTATCACAAGCATCTTTAGCATCTTCTATTAGTAATTCGGTTAATGTGTTTCGTTTCATTCGGTTTTCAGGTATTTCTTTACAATCGTCAAGAATCTATCCAAGAACATTATCAGTGATGCTATTTCGCACAAAATTTATGGATAACTCAAATTTTTCAAAAAGCCTCCTTGATTGTAATAGTGTGCATAGCAGTGAACATAATGGGCATTTTGGATAAACTTCATTAGATTTAGCACTCCATTCCTTGATTCGCTCATAACTGCTGCACCATCATAAGCCTGTGCAATTAATTTTTCTTTGAGACCAAAACAATTTAATTCTTCTTTAATACATTTGTAAGACCCATAGCAGTTCTATCATGAACATCAATAAATGCTATAAATTTTTTAACTGGTTGATAACCTTTTAAATAATGATTAATCATAACCAACTGGGAACAACAAGATACATCAGTTGTTTCATCTGCTTGCAAGAAAAAAAAATCTTGCTTTATCAATCTCACATTCAATTTCTTTTATCTATACTTTTTACTTACATTCTAAAATGTCATTTTGGTTTGTTTTTGAAATATTTTTTGTTATTTTTAAATTTTTAAGGTGATCACTAAACACTATCTAATGTAGTTGTGTATGAAACCATATCTAAAAATACCCATTGATTATTTAAGTCAATAGTTTTGTCATGTCCTCTTAAGGTTCGATCCCCACCATGTCCCTGGTAGTACCGCGCTCAACTTGTTTCTCCGCGCAGCCGCCTTGTTCGTCAAGGTTCGTGTTTCGGAGTTATAGAATCGAGAGAGGGTTCTAACCACTATTAAGTAGCCTCCTCATCTGTAGTGGCCTTCTCGGCCTTGAGGAGGTGAATAACAAAAAAAAAAAAAAAAAAAAAGGTAATTTGTGTACAACAAAAAATTTTATACAATCTATAATCCTCGATAATATATGTCTGTTTTTGTCAACTAATTTATTATGTTTTTTTATGCTAAGACTATCCAGCATCAATTGTTGATAAAATGTTTGTTTTTCTGAGCATTTGAATTACTTATATGTGTTTTACTGGATTCATTTTTTTTGTATTTGCTCAGAAAGATGTTTCATATCTTTACAGCCATATTCTGTCCACAAACTCTTGCCACCAAACTAAACACAATAAAAACAAAACAATCAATTTTTGTTATCACTTACACTTAACCATGCTACACAAAATATTAGTGTTTTTTTTTACCATCAACTTAAGTTATACGAACATCTTTTGGTTATTATGCCCCAAGGTTTTTGATTTCTAGTTTTTTTTGAAGGCCCAATGACAAGAAACGTTTAGCCAATAAACTGTCAATTTTGTTCATGGTAATTTATCTTATTAATGAACCTAAATTATTTTAATAAAATTAAAAAATTTAAAACTATATAGTTTAAAAGATACAAAAATTTATCAACCAATATATAATAGTTCACAACTTCATTTTTTAGTGACAAGAAAAAAAGATTAAAATTAGAAATAAATAGAAAATAGCTAAAAAAAAAAAAAAGTAATCAGCACAGTCAACTTTAAACTTTAAACTATATTGTAACTAGAGAATGACTTTTAAATATGATTTTGAAACTAAAAAAAAACAAACTAGAATATGGTTTTAAAAGCGAATTTTATCAACAGTAGTTTGTCGAGAAGGACTCTTTATCTTAATAATGAATAAAATAATAAAGAACTTTACATATACATTGAATTCTTTAATAGGTTCACATATAGTTTTTTGAGAATGGCAGAAGGGTCAACAAAAACAAAATAGATACTTTTAAAACATTAAAAAATTTTTAAACATGAGTTTTTTCATAATACAACACATATTTTACTTAATTATATCCACAATTCTTGAATACAACATATATAATGTCAGTCATAAATAATAGTAAATTTCACAAAATTATTTACATTCAAAAATGATTCAACAATTTTATGTAATTAAAAATAAAAACTTAATATCTGTTTGTAAGCATACATAACAGTACTTAAATGTTTATATAGTTTTGGTTCTTTGGTTTGAGCTTTAACCCCCCAAACAAAAAAAATTCTAAAAAGTCTCAATAATATATTCTAATTCTTTTTTTTCTATGGTATTGGTAAATATCCAATATTTTAAAATAATCTAAACTTTGTATATTTTTTTAATTAGTGCCTTTTTGGAAGTATCAATTATTGAAGCTGCATTATGAAATGTAACAATACTACCAGTGTTACAGTTTTTGCGATTTAAAAAAAATGTTCTTTATATCTTCTGTTGTTTTAGGTATTTGTACTTTTGTTGTATCAAACTAATAATAATATTAACTAATTTTAATCTTTATTTGAAAATTTAAAACTTAAGTTTGATGCTTATCATCATGCTTGAAATTGGGTCTGGTTCAGTGTCGATCTAATTGGCAACTTAAAAGGTAGAATAACTAAACTGCCACCAAACAATGTAAACAATTATCAATGGCTGAATCATTATGCCACAGAATATAACACTATGCTATTTAGAAAAAGTATACTTCAGCAATCTCTCATTGAGATTAGAACAAGAATTTCAAAAGTACAAACAATTTGTAACTTTTATTCTATTTGTAGAAATGGCTAAGCTTTCTCGTGTCACAAGATATAAACTTGCTAAACATTGCCATACATTTGTTCAGTTAATACACAAACCAAGATCATCATTAATATGGCTGAGCCAGAAAATTCATGTTTATTTATCTTTTCCCTGTAAAAAAAAAAGCGTTGAAATTTTTTAAAAAATAAAACAATATATGCCTGAAAAATGTAGTTCACTAACAAAAATTATAAAATGTCCAAGATTGTTGATTATAAAAAAAATGTGAAACTTCTCCATGAGATTTTGAAATCAATTTTCTAAAATACTCAATTGCCTTAGAATTTCTAAACTTATAATTTTATTATAATATTTACTATTATTATTCTTGTTTATAATTATAGAATAAAATGAGTTGTCCTAGAAAATCTAGTTTCTGAATATTATTAAAAATTAATTTCTTTTACCTAACTGTATCTTTTGAAATGTCAGACCAACATTTATACCAGTAATTTCTGTATATCATTTTAAATATCATCTTTATGCCATGTTCCTATTCTTATTAATTTATACTCCTAATAAGTGCTTGGTAAATTTTATATATATATATCCAGTTTAAAAAATCAATATTAACACCGTTAATATTGAAATATTAACACTGTTAATATTCACAGTAAAAATGCAGTATTAGCAAATGTATAATGTTTACAACATTATTTTTACAAATAAAATGTTTACATTTTAATGTTATAAAGTTTCCTAATATTACTGTATTTTATCATGCTGATAAAATACAGTAATATTTGCTGCAAAAAAAAAGAAGTCAACATAACTTCTTTCTTTTTGCAGCAGTAAGTTTTTTACTCTTTAAATCAAGAATTAAAAATGGTGGACGAAATTTTTAAACTTAGTGATGCTTTTAAACTCAGTTATGCTTCTTTTCTTCTTGGGCCAGCTTAATAAGGCCCTGTGGTGCGCTTTTTTGTCCCACCTGAAAGCACAACAAATTCTATGCGCACATCAAAAATTATATTACTACTAATAAATTAAATTAAGCCAATAAAAATCGGCGCAGCTGTTATTGGCAATTAGTTAAAACAACACTACAATACTTTAAATAAATTGTAAATAAACATATTACTTATAAATTAAAATAATTTAAAATTAGAACTAACTTAGAAATATTTATTTTTATAAACCCTGTCTGCAAATAGTTTAGGCTAATATTTGCATATTTACATATATATAAATACATATTTACATTAACAAATTCTTTGTTTTAAATCAATATAGGTGGGGCCGGGCCCCTATGGCTTCTATTGATGAGCCGCCACTGTGTGTGTATATATATATATAAATATATATATATATATATATATATATATATATATATATATATATATATATATATATATATATATATATATATATATATATATATATATATATATATATATATATATATATATATATAGGGCTCAAAATTACGAACTTATATATATATATATATATATATATATATATATATATATATATATATATATATATATATATATATATATATATATATATATATATATATATATATATATATATATATATATATATATATATATATAGGGCTCAAAATTACGAACTTTTTTGTACTGGACAATTCGTCTAATAAAGTTTGGCAGACATGTCCGATAAAAATTAAAGAAGTGCGATCGCTAGAACGCTATTTCTGACCACACATAAATTATTTTGTTGTTACAACTTGACCACGCAATTTGTTTTGATAAGTCTAGGCATTTTAAAATGCCCTAACATAAAAAAAAAATTAGTAATATAAATTATCTAACAAAAAGAAAATCTTAAAGAAAAAAAAATCCAAGTTCAAAAAAATTTGAAAGGAAAATATATTTGTATTACGGTTTTAAAAATTACTATACTATGCGAACTTATTACGTAAATATATTAAATACATAATTTATGTACATACATAAATTATGTAATTATTAAATATGCAATAAAAATTAATAATGGATAAAGTTGGCAAAACACTTGCTCATCTGTGCAACCAAATGTTATTAGTAAAATTTTTAATATTGATGTTCAAGAAATTTTAATTTAACATTCAAGAGTTTTCTGGTGGAATAGTTCACCATTCATCATTAAATGAGATTTTAGTTTTTCTCATAGTTTTCATTTAGTTTTTCTCATAGTTTTTTTTTCCGTCATAGATGATATTTGGAAGTATATTCCAAAGTTTAGGACCATAGTGGGATAATGCTAGACTACCAAAATTATTGCTGCATTTTGTTTCCTTTAGTTTTAGTGTTCTTTCTGACATTGAGTCGTGAATTAAATTGCATAATGACATTATTGCTTCCAGAATAATAGATTTGTGCAAATTTAAAAGGACCTTGAAATATATTATTTCTCTTATTTTCAGCCAATTCAATTAGTTAAATTCCTAGTTGTTTACATGATTTTCTATTCTAGTTTTAAATATCAGTTATCAAATATGCTGCACAATTTTGAACAGACTGAAGTTTTTTTAATAATGACTTTTCAATTCCAAAGTAGAGGGAGTTGCAACAATTTAGCTGTGCAAATATTAGTGAACATACTATAGTGCATAAGTCTTTGTGCAATAAGAATTGTTTTATTTGGATATTTTGCTTAATATATTGTAGCAGTTTTTAACAATCTTATTTATTTGTATTTTTAAAGATAATTCATTGTCAAGTACCACCCCTAAACTTTTTGCTGAGTCAACAAATCTAATTCATTCCTTGTTAATAAAAGTACCTTTAATAATAAAATCTTTTTGAATGCTAGGTGGTGCCATTATTAATATTTTTGTTTTCGATTGGTTAATACATAAGAATGATTCACTCATCCATTTAGTTAAGTATTTAAGACATTTTGGTATATCTAGGACTAGTGCATTATATTGAGATGAAGGAAGAAATGCTTTTAGAGTTTGATGATCATCTGAGTATCCAAAAGTTTTAACATTGATTATGTTCAGATATTTCTATAGTAGTCTCATATAGATATTAAAGAGTTTTGATCCAGGACCCAAATTTAAGCCAGGACCCAAATTTAAAAAGGGTTTTAAAAGCTAAAATATTTGTTTGAAACTTATAAAAACCATCAGACAAAAAATAAAATAAATACTAAACTATAAATTTAAATTAATAACTAATTGCAACATTTTAATATAAATGATAAAAACCATTCTACATAATTCAAAAAAATGTAATGCTTTGGCGTCTTTTAAACTCAAAAAAATGTCGTATTTTTTTAACCTAGCTGTGTGTTCAACTTCTATTTTGTTTTGTATAAAAAATTAAAAGTTCATAAAACAAAGTTTATATAAAATACTGAATTGATTAATTTTGGAACAACTAAAATGATTAGAAAATAAATGCAGATAAAATATGAGTTGGATAAAATGACCGATAGATGTCGTTTTTTATTGTACAAGTGCCGAGCAATGTCTGATATCCGGTAATTATTTGGAGCCCTGTATATATCTACATATATATACATATATATATATATATATATATATATATATATATATATATATATATATATATATATATATATATATATATATATATATATATATATATATATATATATATATATATGTATATGTATATATATATGTATGTATATATATATATATATATATATATATATATATATACAAATATATATATATATATATACATATATATATATATATATATATATATATATATATATATATATATATATATATATATATATATATATATATATTTTGATAAATGTTGTATACTGCTGGAAATACAACTCTCGTCTGTTTAAGAGTGATCAATATCTTTTTTAAAAAAATAGATCTAATAATATTAAAATATTTTAAATAATAAAATACAACTTTATAATGGAACTTAAAGTTTCATGCCATTTGACAATTATCAGCCATATTATTCAAATATAAAATAAAAACCGTTATAAAAAATACAAGTTTATCATTGCAATGGCATCTGACATCAAGTATACATGATCCGATATTTGCTAATCACCGAAATTTAAGTTACATAGTAAAAATTTTTTCCTATGCCTACAAGCAGAAACCAATTCACTTTTTTTGTTAAGTAGTAATCGACTATCAAAAGTCATAATACAATATTTTTCACTGATGCAAAGGTTACTCTTTTTTGTAGATGGATTATAAGATTGGCATATATTAATTATGTTCCACTTAATTATAGGCATTTTACCTGTGTCTTTATGTTTCCAGATTTCCTTTGAAAGTTCTGTATCATTCCTATACCTGGTTGCATTAAATGATTTAAGGTGGCTTGCAAATCTGAGCTTGAATGCGTTTTCACTAATACCGATGTAAGATTTTTCCGTAAGACTGGGATTAGGTGATGCTAAAGTGACTTTATATACAACATTTTTTGATAGACATTGGTTATTTAACGGGCATGCAGTTTTCTTAATGCAGTTGCAATTTATATCATTAGCGGTGAGTTTGTTGCGCAAAATTTGTTGGTTGTGTGAATAATTAATTGATCAAATATTTGGCATGCAGCTGTATCTAATTTTTATTGTGTTTCTTTTGAAAATTTTGTGGAGCTTATGATGTAATGGAAAATGCAAGTCAATTAAGTTTAAGAATAGGTATTCAATTTTTGTTACCACATTTTTACTGAAATGAGGATTAAACCATATAATATTTCTTTTTCGTTTATTAGTATTAGAAGGATTTAGATTTGAATGATATTGGAGATTCGTGTGAAATACATAGGAAAAAATTTTACTATCTAACTTTGATTCTGGCGATTAGCAAATATCGGATCACATATACTTGATGTCAGATGCCATTGCAACGCTAAACTTGTATTTTTTATAACGGTTTTTATTTTATATTTGAATAATATGGCTATATTTGCTGAATGACATGAAACTTTAAGTTCCATTATAAAGCTGTATTTTTTCATTTAAAATATATATATATATATATATATATATATATATATATATATATATATATATATATATATATATATATATATATATATATATATATATATATATATATATATATATATATATATATATATATATATATATATATATATATATATATATATATATATATATATATATATATATATGGGTAGTTCTGCAAGAAAGAGGAGAAAAAAGCAAAAAAGTTATGAAAACTTTAAGAGAGTAAACAAAAAATAGATAATAGTTATAACTAGCAGTAAGCAATCCGGGTTATTAGTAATTAAATCATTAATAACAATATAACTTGATATATTATCTAAAAAAATATAATTAAATACAAATTTATATATAAATAATATTTTAAGTTTGGCTCCCTATCAGCAATGTCATTGCTTATACTTAACGGCATAAAGACATTAATGAGTTAAGTTCTTTTTAAAATCTGTTACAACACAGCAGGTACCAGAGGAGGAAATTCAAGAAAAGCCTGCCAATAATTAAAAAAAAAAATTACAATTTTCAATTACAATAGTATTATTTGCATTTTATTGTTATTAGACTTAGTAATATAATATCAAAGACTGTTATTAGAATAGTAATATAATATCAAATACCCAATGCAACTACAATAGCGCATAGCATAAGATACTTGTAAGCAAACATTACCACATTACTATGTGTCTCCAGAATAGTTAAAAAAGGCTAGATAATACAACCTAATAACACTGCTTGGGGTTGTCAAATAACACCACAGCTTAATAAGATATTACTAAAATAAACTATAGGGATTTTATTTATTAGAATATTTGAACAATGGAGTTACAATTATAGTTAAACAATTGTTTAACTTTTATCTCATAAAATAGAAAGGAACTTGTAAAATATTATCAATTGTGGTATTAAGAAATGCATATAAGCACAATAATTACATAAGTTTCATCAATGTTCCATTTTTTTAATTCTTATTTAACTCTCATTTAAAAGAGAGAGAGGCAGTGTTTCCAAGGCTGCATGTTAAAAAAAGTAAAAAAGACATGCAATAAATATTTATGAGCATAAGAAAAGTTACTTTTAATGATAATGATAAAACAACATCGTAGCACAAAATAAGACAAATAACCATAAAAACTGGTTTATTATGTTACCAGTAAACAAAATCATTTTTACCTTATGTAAAGTATACTTAAAAAAAAAAAGCATAACACTTTAAAAAATAAAACACGGAGAAGCAATTATTTTAGAAACTACTTTCAGAAGAATTTATTTTTTCTAAAGGAAAATATTCATATAGATACAGAGAAATATAAAATACATAAATCATCCTCATATTTTAAAAATCTGGAAAAGTGTTTGGGTAAAATATCAGGAAAAATTCAGAATATATTTTCCCTTATTTACCTCTTAATTTTGCTTTTAGCTAAGTTGTTTTAAATTTTTCTTGATTTTTTTATGAGTGATGAGTGAAAAAGCTTAAAAAATAAATTAAAAAAAAAACAGATAAAAATGTATTGCATATATAGCAAAATAATTTGTTTTAGATTTTAGTGAATGATATAAAGTCAATATCTATCAACGCAAAACATTACAAAAAAAATAACTTCACAACATCACGCAACAATAGCACTACCATAAAATAATACAACATAATTAACAACATTATGCAAATATTTTGCCAGTTTGTAGAGCATTGTAAACTTTACAATCCTGCATTATTAAATTAAAACTGCCAATTTTTGACTTGATGTCTTTTGCCAGTATTTCTACCATATGTACTTTAATGAACCAGATCGGAACCCTCAAAATAAGAATAAGTCACCAAATATTTGGTGACACAAAACTACTATGACTCTCGTTATAATAGTACGTGCTTTTGTTTTTAAACGAACAAACACAAATAAAAGATTAAAAAGTTAAATCTAATGAAAAGATAAAAGAATTTTAAGATTTTCACTCGACTTAATCGACTTAATCGGCTATTCGTTTTTTCTTAGTCAGCTAATTTCGACTTTCGACTAGTTGGCTCTTAGTCAATTTACTCAAATTCGATAACAACACTAATTTGTATATATATATATATATATATATATATATATATATATATATATATATATATATATATATATATATATATATATATATATATATATATATATATATATATATGTATATATATATATATATATATATATATATATATATATATATATATATATATATATATATATATATATGTATATATATATATATATATATATATATATATATATATATATATATATATATATATATATATATGTATATATATATATATACACACACACACACACATATATAAAGGTTGCATTAGACACTGATGATGTCATACTAAAAGAAGTAGCTGCGGGAGGACATACATAGTTCTTCCGTACTTCAGTACATACATAGACTATCTTACAGCCTGCTGCCGGTCGGAGTGCTGCTACATCAATTAAAGGTTTGGCTTGGGACAGTAATCTTTTCTTTCATTATTCTTTGTTTTTTCCTTTTTTTAAAAAATTTTCATGACGTTTTTAGGATAAGACAACTAAACTGAATTTAGAATTTTTGCCTGTTACGAAGTAAACACCGTTAATTGTTAGGAAGTAAACAGTGTTAGGGGATAGATTTTGCCTTAGAATTGTCTGTGATATATATCAGGGTTCCTTCTGAGCCTGTTTACCTGTTTTTTCCATTTTGACCTGTTTTCCAGTTTTATAGCCAGTTTTTAAGGCAATAGCCTGTTTTTTGTTTTTTTTTAAATCTGACAATATTCATTTATAAAAGTATATGTTTTATGGGTTTAGGAGGCAATCAAGAAGAAAAAAGTTTAAATAAATGTGTAAAGTTTTGAGTTTTACCAATAAAATTTACTAATTTTATTTTAGGTTTAATATCAACTATTAGATAGTTTTTATTTTTTTTAACTACATGTTAAAACATGTAAGTGTTGTAAATTATTCTCTTTTTTTAATTTTTGTTTTGTGTGCTATGTTAAACATGAATTGTTAAATTATAGTAATAAGTATGAATTATGAAAGAAATTGTTGTTAACAAAGTTTATATAAAATACTATATTTTTAATGAAGAATTGTTAATTTTATTTGTAAAGTTTAGCATCTATGTTTCCACATATATATTAAATTTTTTTCCACATTGTGTGGATTGGATGGGTTTCTATGTATAGCTTCTATGTAGCTATATGTTCTAGTTAAATTAAATTGAAGTCAAAGTATCGTTTCAAATATATATTATATTAATATATTATATAAATATACTATATTATATAAATATACTATATTATATAAATAATACTATGTTATAAAAATACGCTATATTATATGAATATACTATGTTTTATAAATATACTGTATTATATAAATATACTATATACTCTTGCAGCCGACCTCCAACCATTATCACATCGTTGTAATGCTGCTTCTCTTTCTCTTTTCTACAAATACTATAATGGACACTGCTCTAAAGAGCTAGCGTCTCTTGTGCCATCTACTAAAATTCATTCTCGTGTTACTCCTCATTTAATTAGATCTCATCCTTTTTCTGTGACTGTTCCTAAGTGCTCCAAAAACTCTTATTCGTCTAGTTTTTTTCCTCGAACATCAGTTCTTTGGAATTCGCTTCCTTCATCTTGCTTTCCTGATTCATATAACTTGCAATCCTTTAAGTCGTCTGTCAATTGTTATCTTGCTTTACAATCTTATTCTTTTCTCTTCCAGTAACTTCCAACTCTAATTAGTGATTGCTTGCAGCCTTGTTGGAAGCGAAGATGTTTAAAAAATATATATATTTTATATATATATATATATATATATCAGCATGGAGAAAATAAAATTGAAGGCGAGCGGTCAATTTGACTGGTTAACTCATGGAATAGACGGTCAATTGTTTTTTTTTAACTGTCAAAATTTTTAAACTGTCAAAATTGTCATTATAAACACAAAACCTTAATGCTTGAACATTAAGGAATTTTTATTGCTTTTAAAATGATAGTTTTTAATAAAATCAATGAATTTTTTAAAAAGTTTAGTAACATCCAAGTAATTGAGTTTAATTTGAACTTTTTAAATATTAAAACAATTTTTACAAAATATTAAAAAAATTTTAACTGAATACTAAATAAAAAAAAAGAGTTGTCCATAAATTACATAACGCTCTAGGAGGGGTTTATGGTTTTGTGACTAGTATGGAACTTATTACTAAAGAGTTAAGATGTTGTGACAAAGGGGAGGGAGGGGTCAAAAATGGTCGAAAAAAAAAAGGTTTAATGAAAAAACTCAAACTATGTAACTAAGTACAGTTAAAAGTAAAAGTATTCTTATTTTGGGCAGTCATTGACTGTTGAATGGTCGTTCTTTCCCATACTGTATATATATATATATATATATATATATATATATATATATATATATATATATATATATATATATATATATATATATATTAGTGATGTGCCGGGTACCTGGTTCGGACCTGGGAACCCAGGTTGTTCTTGGAATTGGCCATTTTGTTGCAGTACTCGGCACCAAGTATTTTGAAAGAAATTTTTAATAAACAGTAACCTTAAGTGTTGTTACTATTTGATTAAGTGGCACTTTAAATTGTGTCAAAATAATGTTAACAGAATTGCTTTAAGTTTAACCAATAAACTTTGTAATATAAATCTAAATGTGTTATGAAGTTGATAACGATTTAGTGTTATGAAGTGTTATGAAGTCAATGATTTAGATGTCATAAAACCACAATGCCCTATTTACTCAATATAAATGTGTTTTACTTAAAAATTTTTGAAAAATATTCAGAATATATTGCAAAAAGGAAACTGATTTATACGGATATTTGAATAGCTTCTTTTTATTGTGTGAGAAAATTTTTTTCACAAGAGAATTTTTAAGTGATTAAACTTTTGAATACTTAATGTTTGTTCATTCTAATCTGAAGTTAAATAAAAAATTAAAATAAGACATAGGAAATAAATGTTGTCTTTATTTAATTATTATTTTTGAGTGTAGATGTACATCATTTAAATTGTATTAAGTTTTTGACAATTTTAAAGCACTCAATTAAATCTTCTCTTAACCTATGAGTTTCAAACGTTGTAATATTAAACTTTTTCAATTGTGATTCATAACTTAGATGAAAGAGGCTTCTTGTTTGAGCTGCTCTTCTTTTAACTTTTTCAAGGGCTTATATATTGTATTTCTATGACGGATTCCGATTGGTGCTGCATATTCGAGAAGGAGTTGAATAAAGGCTCTATATGATATTTTAGCAATTGAGTAGATTTATAATTCAAAACTTTTCATGATAATTATTTTTAGTCAAATACAAAAGTTTTTACGAATGTATTATAGCACAGTTTTTAAGAACATATGGACTTATGCCATCAATTTCAATTGATTTGTTAATATTTAAATATTTAGTTTCTGTAATATTTCAGTTTCACAAAAAAGAAGCTCTGCGTTATTGTTCGCTTGACTTAAAGAAAGGTTCTCAAATTCAGGAAGTTTATTATTTATATTATTTGTGAAGACTGATTGAAAAGGTTCATAAATATGTTAGCTTTTGTCTTTTTGTTTTTGACACTCGAGTTTTCATTTCGATTTAACTTACGAAAAGAAATTTTTTCATTTCGAGTTTTCATTTCGATTTAACATATGAAAAGAAATTTTTAGGTTGGTTTTTTATCTTACTAATAAATGACAGCTCAAATTGCATTTTCTTATTTTTTATATGCTTAAATAAATTTTTGCATGTTTTTTGATATTCCATTTTTTTATATTATATATATACATAATCTTTTTTTTCTTTTCACTAATTTATAAAGAACTACCAGAAGAAAAAGAAAATGGAGAAGAGGTATTTTAAAGATTTGACATGTTTTAGATTTGATTTTTTTGTTTTCTAAAAAAGTTAATTTAAAAATTAAAAATCTATTTTAAAATGAAATTTTAAAATATATAAAAAAAACTTTATAATTAAGAATTTTAATTTATGTTTGAATTTACACAAATTTACTTTTACACTTTCACAAGTTCAACTTTGGCAGATACTCACACAGGTTTATTTATGTTCCCAATCAATCCACAATCCATATCATGTATCAGGTAGTACAGTGGATAGATTTGTAACAGAAATTAAAAAAAGAAAAATTATTAGCTTCCTTAACTGTAGTGGCCCCCAATTACCTAGAAAACAAAGATTCGGAAAAAAAATCCGGGAATTATAGGGAAATTGACATTAAAAATGAATAACATTTCTTTTAATGACATTAAAAATTAATAAAATTTCTTATAAATTATTACTTTTTATTGAGGCATTCAAAACCACTTGATTATTTATTTATTAGTAATATTTCGAGACCACTAGAGAATCTCATCATCAGACTATAAATCTAAATATTTTTACAAAAAGCATTTAAAAAACTTGTTAAAGAAAACATATTGAATGTCAATTTTTAATCTGAATAAAATGCCTCATTGGTTTCCAAAAACCTGTGTTTAGATATTGACCATCATCCAATTTCATTTCCATTGGGCCACTGGGCTAGTTTGTTTTTACTGTATCTCCAAAGCTTCCCTAATTTTTCTTTCAAATTTGTTAGAACTCAATGCTAAAACTTTGGCGTCAGTCCTGTAAATATTTCCCTGGCAAAATTTTTATGGTTTGATGCAACAGAAATATTCCATTTCCTGTCATGAATTAATTTGTTTTTAAATTGTGTGGACATTTTCAAACCAGTTTCACCTTGATATGATTTATCACAACTACAAGTTAGTTTATATAAACACCTGGTTTGTTGAAGCGTGGAACTACAGATTTATTTTCACTTGTTAATATTGTTTCTAAATTAGAACTAGATTTAAAGACAGCTCTGTAACCAAAATTCCAATTTTTCTAAGTTTCGGCTTTATCCCAAGTATCCGCCGTAGCAAAACTATCATTCAAATCATTAAAGGTTTTTTTTGTGTCAGATAAAGGTTTTGATGATTTTGTTTTATATTTTTTGCCTATTTGTTTTAATTTATATTTTTTGTAACCATTTTCAGCAAACACTTCCATTAGAAAAGTTTCTTGTTGTAAATATGGTCTACTGCAAATCTTATTCTGGCCATTTTTGTTATTGGTAACATAATCTAAAAATTTGAGTGATTTATTTTTTATCTTCAAGCTCCATTTTATATTTAGATTTGATTTTGTTAGTTGAGAATATCAAGTAATTTATTATTTTGTTCGATTAATTGAACTCGTGTCATCAATGTATCGTAAAAAAGATTTTATTCAATGCGATGGCAATTGCATTTGATATTAATATTGTTATTCAATGCGATGGCAATTGCATTTGATTCATTTTGTTGCAAAAATGCTTTAGATATAACAACCATTAAAGCAAGGTGAATTGGTCCTGAATTTTCTAATTAGTGATAGACTTCTTCCCAGACAAAATTGTAATTTTAGAGACAAAGATCAATAAGGTTATTTATTTCTATAATTTTAAGTTTAGTTCTTTAAGATAAATCATAATCATTAATGAGTATATTAAAAATAATTTGCTTCCTTAATTGGTACAGATGGATATAGGTTTACAACATCATAAAATACTTGTACCTTAGTAGATGTTACATTCCAGGACTTTGTTTTTTCAACAAATACATACAAATTTTTTAATCTTGTTACATTTTTATCAAGTGACCTTTAGATAATTTTTACTTGGTATTCAGATTATAACTTGGTGTTGCTATAGCAATAATTCTTATTAGATAGTTTTTATCTGACTTATGTGCTTTTGTTGTGTCGTACATGTGGCGTATTCACTTTTGGAAAGTTTTTTTTATATAAAGTCCTCTGAGTGTGGCCTGAAACATCCAGGTAACTTTTAATGTTGGATCATTTGTAATTGTTGTTGTATTGTCTAATTGTTCTTTTAATCTAAGGAGCAAATCTTAAGTTTTTATTCAAACCAGAGCCTTTATCATAAGGATAAATTTGTGTATTTTTGTCGAGTATAATTTTCCTAAGTGCTTTTGTTTGAACAGATGTAAGATTACTTTTTGGTGGTTTTAACTTTTTTAGCACACTTTTTAGAACATTTTAGCAAATTTTTATGGAATCTGTTTCTTTGTTATTATATTTTAATTTTAAAGCAGCAACTTCACTTTTTGTTATAACTATGTAGCCATGTACCTATGTAAGGAATTTTATTATTCACTGGAACAAACTTTTGTCCAAAGTCCAAGAGATGTGGTGAAATGTCTTCATTACATAAGTTTAGCAATAAATGTTTTACTGTTTTATTTGAAATGGGTTGTAGAAATAAATAAAAATATTTTGTCTTAATTTTTTAGATATTTCAAATAACATTTCAAATAACATTTTCTGTAATTTTACTTAATTTTCAACTGAGAAAAGAAAATAGATTCCTTAAATTTTTAAAAAAATTGTTTTTACTGCTAATATAGAAGGTTAATAATGAACATGATAAAAGGATGAGGGTCTCCTCCTTTTTTCATAAAATTTAATTTGTTTCAGAAATTTTTAGATTATAATGTATATGATGTCATATGTTAAGATAATTGATGTTTTTTTTTAAATTTAGACTTATAAGAAAGTAGGAAGAAAGATTCATTTACACGGTATTATGCGTCTTTAAAGTATATTTTATAATTTGTATTTTTAAATCTAATTTTAAATCTATTGTTGTTTAGTTTTGTTCTTGTTTTTTTTTTTCATATTTTGTTTTAGCACAATATATATTATTACTATCGTTATATAATTGGCGATGCAGAAGTTATTGGACAAATCTAACTTTAATTATTTACACATAATAATTTGTTTTTGTTGTTTTATTGGTAGGGATAAATGTTCTATAAAATATAAACTTTATTATTTGAAACACAATTATTTAAAATGAGATTAAATGCAGCTGAATGAGAATTTTTTGAAAGCGACTCAAAATAATTTTTGTAAATAAACCTAATATTAAACAAAAAAGAAATTATAAATCATTTTGAAAAGGAAGGATTTGCTCAATGTACAGTATATGATAACCTAAAAAGACTTTAAACTGTTCATTCTTTTTCTGATAGAAAGCACCCTGTTGTTCAACATCCTGGACTAGAGAAAAAAAAGCCAAATTATCGAGACTTGTCAACAATCAAAAAGAAGTCAGTCAGAGAAAAATAGGTTTTAAATTCGGTGTAAATCAATTGAAAATTGGTTGTCAGTTAAAAAATTAATATTAAATAGAGAAAATGTGAAGACTCCAAATTACACTATAGAACAACAATTAAAGGCAAAGAAAAGAAGCAAGAAACTTGCTAATCAACTCCATAACGCAAAACTGCTTCTGGTCATCAATGACGAAAAATACTTTTATTTTGCAGGAAATTTCTAGATACTACACAAACAACAAAAAAACATGCCCAGAAAGTGTTCATTTTATAGGAAAAGAGAAATCTCCGAAAAAATTATCAATGTGGATAGCCATATCTGACCGTGGTATATCTGAGCCATTGTTTTGCACTTCCAAGGCTGTAGCAATTAATTCATCAATATATATTGATGAATGTTTAGAAAAACGACTTCTTCCATTCATTCACAAGTATCATGGAGACTTTAACTATTTATTTTGCCCAGATTTAGCAAGTTCTCATTATTCTAAGGATTCTCTAAATTGGATGGACCAATATGTCTATTACATTGATAAAGAATCCAATCCCCCAAATGTGTCTCTACCATGACCAATTGAAAACTTTTAAAGACATTTGGCACAGAAGGTTTGCGAGGGAGATAGGCAAGCTTCAACAGAGTTTTGATTGATTGAATTAAATTAAAACTACAAGAAAATCGATTTAAATTTTTTACAGTCGCTTATGAAAGTTGTCAGAGCAAAATTGAGATCAATTGCAGATGGTGGTGTTTTTTCATTTAAAAAATAACTTATTTTTTATTAAAAGAATTATAGGGATCATTATAAAATATTATAAAGTTTATTTATAATGTTTTATAATTCACCATAATATATACAGGGTGCGGCAGCGATTCGTAAACTAATTTTCAGCTAGGTTTTGTGATGTAAATAAAATACTTCCGCAATTTGTTTTTGTTGATTAATGTTCAATGACTGTCTTAGATTTTAATAAAATAGTAAATAAAACACATTTCAGTTAAAAGTTTTACAATGGAACCCAAAAGAACCAAAGTTTTAAATTTGGTTCACGTGGGTTTGTCTGCACATGAAGTGATTCGTGTTTCTGGAGTATCTAAAACTACATTTTACAAAGTGGTTAAATGTGGCAGTGCAGAAAGAGCCAAAATGCCTTCTCCAGTGAATAAAAAAGTTGATAAAAAGTTCACAGAAAAGCTTAAAAAGCATGTTGAAAAGAATCCTACTGTATCCATCAGAAAGACATCAAAATTGTTCAATGTTGATGAAAGGACAGTCAGAAGAACTCTAAAAACACTTGGAAAAGTCAGTGTGACCCAACTTAATGTCAACTTTTAGCAGAAAGACTAAAAACTTTACGATTGGAACAATCAAAAAAGCATCTAAATCAGCTAAAAAGCCATGCTTTGTCAACAGTTAAAGTTTTCTCAGATGAAAAACTTTTTAGTGTTGACTGTGTGATAAATAGGCAAAATGATAGATTCATTGTACAGAAGGGTGACAAAGCACCACCTGTGTGTCACACCAAGCACCCTCAGTCCATCATAGTGCTAGGAATCATCGCTTCTAATGGAGAGAAATGTCCACCAATCTACATCAAAGAGAAAGAAAAAGTTACCTCTGATGTGTATATTAGCTTACTAAAACACTGTGTGGTGCCATGGCTGCTTCAACAGGACAATGCACCTTGTCATGGGTCCAGAAAAACTCAACAATATCTTCAGGACAATATGGCTAATTTCTGGCCCAAACACTTTTGACCACCATCCAGCTCTGACCTGAATCCCTTTGACCTGTGTGTGGGCGTAATTGAGAGTAAGGGTTGCAAAAAGGTCCACTCAAGTGTCAATGTCAAGGGACTATATAATAAGCACCTGCCAGTCCTTCTGTCCTAGGCTTGAGGCAGTGATTAAAAAAAAGGAAACTTAATTGAATGTTAAGGCGGAAAAAGTATTTGTCTTAAAATTTTCTTCTTTTAATATTCCATGAAAAAAATTTTTAGCGCTTTAAAAATTTATTTTAAAAAGTGTTCTAAAAAGTTTGCAAATCGCTGCCGCACTCTGTATATATGTATATTTATATATATATATGTGTATATATATGTATATATGTATGTATATATATATATATATACATATATATATATATATATATATACATATATATATATATATATACATATATATATATATACATATATATATATATATATATCTATATATATATATATATATATATATATATATATATATATATATATTATATATATATATATATATATATATATATATATATATATATATATATATATATATATATATATATATATATATATATATATATATATATATATATAGGGTGCTTTGAAAAACAACAATCTTTAAAAATTGCCTGGTCTGAATACTAAATGTGTTTTTTTTTAGTAAAATAACACTAGACTTAAAAAATAAAAATAATGCAATTTTACACGTTTCTAAAGATATCTTTTTTCTTTAATATGTTTTTTATAAAACGAATATGATTTTTAAAATTTTTACATAATTTTGCTTTTTTTGAATACCAGGTTGTCCTACTTTTGAAGAACTTTTGCAAAAAATGTTGTTTGTTGTTTAGAGGACCCTTGACACCAACAAATTTCCTTTTGGTGGTCTTAATTATCTACAAAACTTACTTCATCACTAATGATTTTAATTAAACAATTAATAAATATTTTATGCTTTAGTGACCACATTTGTTTGTATTTTGTAAATGTTTTGAACCAGCAGCTTTATTTTTGAGCCAGTTTTCGAATTGCAATAATTGCTAGCATAAACTCAATATAACATTATTACAAATTAGCTTATCTTTATGTTTGTTTGTTTTAGTGGTGCAGCTCCTACAACCTGAGACCTGAGTAAACAAGTAGTGAAGATTGACACTATAACATTATATTGCTTTTTAAGTTTGACATAAATTTTATGAGTAACATAAACTCGTATATTGTAAAAAGAAACTAGTATGTATTTTTTGGATATTGTAAAAAATAACTTGCCAGTGTTACTCCTTGTTTTTCCATGTACTTCATATTATTATCATCAACACTCTAACTGTTGTTGACAAGGACTTAAGTGTTAATAAACATAATAATAATCTGACATTCATTTGATTATTTAAAAGTGTCAGCAACCTTTACTGAAAATTTTCTTTGCTAGAGACAGCAAGTCTCTAGCTAAGAAAATTTCCAGGTGCCATGCTAATTCCACTTTAAATAGTAACAACTTTCTTTGGCTGCTAAAGATGAAGCTGCTAATGCAGATGACAAAGCTAAATAAATATATCAATTACGAAATAAAGCAACTATTTAGAAAAATTGCATTTAAACCTTCAGATGTGTTAAGCCAACCAACCCTGGCAACATCAGCAACCAGACTAAGATGACACCAATTCTGCAGTCTGTATTTACACAAGCAGTTATCGTAAAATCTGGTGGTGATCTATTTAAGGTTGCTTCTTTCTATTTTTACTTACTACATAGAGTTTTAAGTGAAATAATGGGTGATAACTAAAAATCCGGACAAAATTTAAAAGATCATAACTTCCTCATTTTTTAATGTTTTATAAAAGTAAAAAAAATATTTTATAGAGAATTATTAATTTATTCAATATAATATTCTATTTGATTCAATCACTCCATTCCGTCTGACATCAATCAAATCTTTTCAATCAAACTCTTGGTGCGACTAACTGTTTCTTGGATAACATTAGGATCAACTTTGGTCAAACAATACTTAATTCTTTCTTTAAGTTGTAAAAGTTTTCTTGCTTGCCAATTATTCTTATACACAAGACCTTTCAATATTGACCAAAAATTTTCAATGGGCCTGCATTCGGGTAAATTTGGTCGATTATCTTTTTTTGGTACAATTTCAATATTTTTAGCCTTTAAATATTCCAATACGCTTTTGGCATAATGAGCAGATGCAAGATCTGGCCAGAACACAAAATTATCATTTAAATGATGCTCTTCTATAAATGGGATGAGTCTCTTTTGAACACAATGCTCTAAGTAAATAAACTGGTTGATAGCGTTGCTAGATTCTCGAAAATATGATTTTGAGGTACCTTTGGCCGAAGTAGCGATCCAGACCATTATTTTTCTGGAAACTTCTCTTTTTGGCTGTATTTTACATTCGGTGGAATCAATAAAGTATCACTGGAGTAGTAACTAGCATTTCCTTTTATTGAACTGTGATTTAAAGTAAAATAGGATTCATTGTCAATGATCCATTCAAAATCTTGGTAATTTTGGTAAAGCCGACTGCAGCATGTTCGAATTCTTAGCATTATTTGCTCATCTTTGGAATCTTTTGCTTTTTATAACATTTGATGGCAGACTGATTTCTGAGTATTTTATTCACATACGGTTGGGAAATACTGAATTTATGAACTATTTCCCTCTGTGAAATACCACCTTGATGGTCAAACATGGTTTTAAGCTTAGAAACCTTACTTTCTGGCATTTTTTTTTAGCTATATGACCACTTCCAGGCTTTCCTTCATGTCCAAATTTGTTTTCAGCGCGTTTTATTATGTCATAAATGGTAGTTCTTGGAATATTTTCAGCAAGAAAATGCTTTACTTTGTATGTTTTGCTGAGATTTATATTTTCCAAATAAAACTCATACACATGTTTCCGCTGCTCTTCTTCGTTTTTTTGGTTCACCTTCATTTTTAAATGATTGATTCAAATACTTTTTATGTTTTTCTAAAAAAAGAATATGTGGGCTAAATAAATATATTTTAGTTATTATGTGTACTTATTTTAACATGAAGCAAAATTAACTTTAACTTTGTCCGAATTTTTAGTTATCACCTGTTACCTACAAAAGATTACAATGACTGGAAACCTCCAAATTTGTAGGACCCTTTATTAGAATGAAAAGCTTACACCTATTTTTAGAGTGACTCAAAAATACATGACTAGTTATTGGTAATGTGTTGCAATTAAATCTCTTAGAAATGCCAAGTTATTTTCAACTGTCAGATAAATTATGTGGTAAAATTGTTTCCGAGCTAACTATGAAGCTAATGACAGAATGGTATTGTGTTGATCGAATTGTTAACGATTTTTAACACTACCAGCTCTAATACATGCCATTTAACAGCAGCATGCAGTGCTATACAAAATAAACTGCAGTATGCAGTCTTCTGGTCAGGTTGTCACCATCACATTATGTTAGAAAAATTCTTCTGTCTTGTGTTTAATGACATGAAGATAATAGTATCGAAGTTGCCAGCTGTAACATTTTTAACAACATTAAACAGTAATTAGGATGTGATGCGACATGACTCCTCTTGCATACTTCCTTTCCTCCCAGCAGACTACAAGCAATGAACTGGTAATTGTTTTAAAACAAGATTTGTTAACTCTTGCTGCTGAACAGGTTGAGTTTCTACTAGATGATTACCTGGTATCCCCAAGAGCTTTTATTTCTCTTGTTGTTATTGTACAATAGTAGTTATAATTATTATTTTTAATTATTCTAATTATTTTAATTATTGTAATAATTTAATAATAATTCTTTTATTCTAAATATAAGTTCTAGTGTTGTTTTACTGAAAAATTTTGTCTCAATGGTTACTAATGACAATGTAATTCTAATGTGGAGTACTCTAAAACAGTGACTACTATATGGTTTGCAATTAACATAGTTTTTAATTAGTAAATGTTTTTAATATGTTTACATTGCTTTTGATAAGAATATTTGAGGTTTGTAGTAAAAATCATATTGATTGAATTTGTAAGAAGGGAGGTAAAATGGAAGTTAGTTTGACAACAAGATAGTAAAATGTGACAAATTTCTAGTTGTGTTATTTTGCAAGAAAACTACAATCTTACTGGGCTAAAGAGTAAGATGGTGTCTAAATAAAGAAAGGAAAAAATGTAGATTGTAGTACTGGGGGAATGGAAGTATGCAAGAGGAGTCATCTTATCACATCATGGCATCACATCCTAATTACTGTCTAACGTTTTTTCAATGTTACATCTGGCGACTTTGATATTATTATCTTCATGTCACCAAAAAATAAATGGCATAGACATTTACATTTCAAGTGACATACATTTCAAGAACTAAATGTCTGCTTTCAGTTCTAGTAATAAGATTTTTAGTAAAAAAAAAATTTCCACACAATCCAAATCATTTACCTTCTCTACTTGACTTATGTCTTGTGTCTGATCTTGTGTCAGTGCTCAGTTTCTCCCTATTTACTCTTGGGTGCTTCTGATCATGATTTGATCTCTCTAAAAGAATTGTCTCATTCTTCATCATGAGAATCCCCCTATCATCTTACCTTTTACAACTATCTTAAAGTTGATTAGGACTCTTTCTGTGATTTTTTTTGTGATGGCCCTTAGAAGCTGACAAATGTGCTTCTTATGTAACTTCTTGGATTCTGGCTTGCATGGAATCTTCTTGACAATTTAAAGTCAAGCCTCACTCTTCTCCATGGTCTCCTCTCATTGTGTTGTTGCAATTTCCAATCGTAACCATTACTTCCATATCTATCACAAAAACAATTGACTGAAAAATCCAGAAAACAGATATCTGTTTACTATTGCTGGAAACCATTGTAAAAAGGTTTTATCTAACGCCAAAGCCTGCTATTCTCAGGTTACAAAATCTAGCATTTTATCTCAAAAATTACCCTTCAGAGACTTCGGTCTATAATCACCTCTCTTGCATGGTTCAGATTTTGTTACCTCACCAAAACACAAAGCTGAATTGTTTGCTAAGAACTTTTCATCAATCTCATCTCTTTATTCCACTAATCATATCCTACCTGATATAGCCGAAAAATAGGTTGACCTATTGCTTAACATTCATATCACTCCAGCTTCTGTATCTAAAGTGATTTCCTGCATTGACTCTTTTAGAGCTTGTGGTCCGGACAACATACCTGTTATTGTCTTGCAAAAGTGTTCTCCCAAGCTGTTGTCTATACTTTCAAAACTATTTAGTAAGTGCTTATCAGAGTCTTGTTTTTCAGCCTGCTGGAAAGCGGGATTTTTTATCCCTATTTTCCAAAACTCTGGAGAATGATCTGATTAATCTAACTACCATCCCATTAGTCTTCTTCTATCATAAGCAAAGTTTTTAAGGCATTCAATGCATTTTGAATTTAATAACTTACTTTCTGATCATCAATATGGATTTTGTAATAACTGATAGGTTTTATCCTGCATTTGGTAGGTTAAGGCTTTAGAAATGTTGAGAGGTTAAGACTATTCCTCTCAACATTTCTAAAGCCTTTGATAAAGTTTGGCATGCTGTTCTTCTGTATAAGCTCTCTTCTTACAGTCTATCAGGTAACATTATTAAGATTATTGAATCCTTCCTTGCCATTTTTTTAAAAAAAGTTGTCCTCGATGGACAGTACTCTTCATTTCCTGTATCTTAAGGCGTTCCTCCAGGTTCTATCCTTAGCCCAATACTTTTTTTAATTTACATTAAAGATCTCCTAGAAATTCTCACATCTAAGGTGGCATTGTTTCCTGATGATATTACCATTTATTCTTGTTTTGATAAGAAGCCAACACTCTCTGATTGCTTGGAGGGAACATTTAAGCTTGAAAAGGATCTCACTTCTGCTACAGCATGGGACACTTGGTGGCTGTTGAACTTTAACTCCAATAAAACTTTTTTTTTTAAATTTTTTCCAGCTATTGCATCATTATTGCAATGATCTAAATTTTCCTATATTTTATGATCAGTAATGTAGTCGATGAGTCAACTAGTCATCTTCTAGGATTAACTCTTACTTCTTTCTTAGGAATCTTTCTTCATAACCATATATCAAATCCATAGCAAAATTAGTATTTGCTAAGGTTGCATCTCTTTATTGTGCTCGCCACCCTTTTTTTTGGGTTCTATTCTTTATCGCTATAAATCTTAAATCTGTCCACAGTATGAAATACTGTTGCCATATCTGGAGCTGAACTTTGAATGATGCTCTTTCTCTTTTAGAAAAGGTGCAAAAATGCATTGTAAACATAGTTGGGCCCGCTCTTGCAGCCATCAACCAACCTTCAACCATTGTCATATTTCTGCAATGTTTTTTCTCTTTCTCTTTTCTATAAATACTATAATGGGCACTGTTCATTATAGTTTTTATAGAAACTATAAATACTATAATGAGCACAACTCATGTTTTTTATCATTCAAATAAGTCTTATCTTTTTACTGTGATTGTTCCTAAGTGCTCTAAAAATTCTTATTTGCCTTGTTTTTTTCCTCAAACATTAGTTCTTTAGAAGTTGCTCATTTCATCTTGTTATCCTGATTCATTTAATTTGCTATCTTTTAAGTCATATGTTAATGACCATCCTGCTTTATAAACTTCATCTTTTCTTTTTAAGTAACTTTTAACTCTAATAGTGGTTGTTTGCAGCCTTGTTGGAAGTGAAGATTTAGAAAAAAAATTTTTTTCCATTTTAATTTCCTTTTAAAATTTCAAGTTATGGAATGATTATTATTATTGTTTATTATATTATTATCATGCTTCATTTTAACATATTAGTTTAGTTTAAAATTAACTTTTAGCAATTATTAATGCTGATGAAGATGAATTTGAAAGTGAAACAGAGGACGAGGAAGAAAATGAATCTTTACAAGGGTATTTTTTATTAGTACACCTAATATTTTATTTAAATAATTTATTTATTACACTATGATTTGTTTAAACAAATTTTACTTTTACGAAGTTTTTGATTCTAGATTTTTGTTTTTATTTAGAATCTTGGAGTCTCAGAGCTCCAAAGGAGTCTCCAAGATTCATATTGGAGATCCAAAGGAGTTTAAATTTATTAAACCATGCATAGGAAAAAATACATAGCTGTAAAAGTAAATAAATCCTGAAACCTGTTATTTTAAACCTAGAGTAAATTATGTTCTGAACCCTGTAACACCAGATTAAAAATAAATAAATTCCACCTTAAATCCTGTTTTTTTTTCACTTTTAAATTACTTTTTTCATATAATACTTTATAATAATATATATTTTATTTTGTTGTTTAGCAATTCTGAAAGTAATCCTGCAGACACTGACAAGGTGAATATCATATAGTGCTTTTGATAGATGACTAAATAGTTTTCAATACTTTAAGTTAATTTTGTTGTTCTTTGTATAAAACAATTATTTTTTTTTTTTTGCTGCATAATAAAAGTTGTTGTTAAATAATTACATAAAAAATTATTTTTTTACATGATGTTAACTGTTTTCAATTGCAGAAATGTCTTTTTCTAAATTATTTCATAATGTAATATAAAAAAATAACATTGTAATATAATAAAATGATTTTCCTCACAAAAGAAATGTTTAAAACATTTCAGAAAATAAAATGAGTGAAAAAGTTATGAAGTGTTAAAGAAGTTTATTGAACTTTTAACTTTTTAGTCATTAACATCAATTTATTTGTTCAAGAACTTTTACAACAAGCACTTAGAAGTGCATTGGCTGCTACAACCAAGCAAACTGGCTTATTAAAATTCTAGTAATCTAGTTTTTAAAATTTATTATATGTTTATTGACAATTTTTTATAAGTAGAAAATATTTAAAACAAAAGATCTCCAAAAGTTTATTGAAGTTTATATATAAATACATTAAAATTTATGTAAAATATAAACATGTTAAAACAATAAATTTTATCACAAGAAAAAGTGTTTCTGATATGATCTTCCTTCTAAAAATATTAAATTTTATCACATAGGGAAGTGAAACATTAAGTATTCTAAAATTTATCTCTACTTAATTTTTTTTTTTAATATTTTTTGTTGCTGTTACATTCTGCTGACCTTGTAGCTTCTGCATAAATTCTAATAATAATGTATATCGAATTATAATAATACAGCCATTTATTCATTGTGACCCATAAAAATAAATAAATAATAAAGCATTCATTCATTTTATCCAAAAAAGATTCTTTTGAGCTACAATATATATTTTGTTTTGTTTTGTTTTTAATTCTGATTCATTCCCAACAAGGCTACAAGCAACCACTATTATGTTACGAGTTTATAAAAAGAAAAAAAAAATAGAGTTAAAGAAAAATGATCGACAGAAGACTTGAAAAGTTGTAGGTTGTGAGTCAGAAAAACATGAAGATAAGAGAGAGAGTACCAAAGGGTTAAAGTACGGTGAACTAAACTAAACAAATGAATGGTTTTTAGCATACAGGGGCTGATACAGTAAAAGGATGACTTTGTTGAATGACTAGTCAAGCGAGAATGAGTTTTGGTTGATAGAACTAGAGATAATAGCTCCACAAGCAGGGATCATGATAATATTTGCACTTTTTTTCAAGACAGTAGTATAAAGTTGAGTTGTCAGTAAATAGGGCCACCTTAGATGTAAGATTGTCAGGAAGATCATTTATGTAGATAAAAACATAACAGAACCGAAGATAAAACCTTGAGGTACCCTAGAAGTTACTGAAAATGAAGGAGAGTGTTGGCCTTTGAGTATAATTTTAAAAAACAGATTAAAAAGAAATGATTTGATAATCTCTCCCTTCATAAGCGAGAGGTTCCGAGTTCGATTCCCACCACGTCCCTGGTAGTACCGTGCTCAACTTGTTTCTCTGCGCAGCG
The DNA here is from genome assembly GCF_038396675.1 of Hydra vulgaris. NCBI lineage: Eukaryota > Metazoa > Cnidaria > Hydrozoa > Anthoathecata > Hydridae > Hydra > Hydra vulgaris. The sequence goes on along the minus strand of NC_088930.1, from coordinate 2,067,579 downwards.
GCCTTGTTTGTCAAGGTTCGTATTTCGGTTATAGAGTTGAGAGAGGGTCATAATCACAAGTAGCCTCCTCATCTGTAGTGGCCTTCTCGGCCTTGGGGAGGTGAATTATTAAAAAAAAAAAATCTTTAAATTTTTCCCAGATACACTGTATATAGCAAGCTTAAGGAGAAAATTAGCACTTTATTGAAAGCTTTATATATGTCAAAAGCAATAACCCTTGTCCTCTGTCTCCATATAATGCAAAATAAAATTTTTTTGTCACAGCAGTCAGCAAGTTAATATATAGAACGAGAAGATCAAAGACTGTAATAGTTGACACCAAGTTATTAGATACAAGATGGTTGAAATTTGAAGAAATTTATTAACCAAAGACTTAGTGGTCTTTTTTTTGTTGTTGTTGTTGTTGTTGTTATTTCACCTCCCCAAGGCCCAGAAGGCCACTACAGATGAGGAGGCTACTTAATTGTGGTTATAACCCTCTCTCAACTCTATAACTCCAAAACACGAACCTTGACAAACAAGGCCGCTGCGCGGAGAAACAAGTTGAGCGCGGTACTACCAGGGACGTGGTGGGGATCGAACTCGGAACCTCTCGCTTATGAAGCGAGTGCTCTACCACTACACCACTACCGCATTTTTGTCTTGCTTATAATAGAGAGTCTGATCTAAGTTGGAATGTTCTCCTAAATTCTTAAAAATTGAAACCACAGATGTCATTTTCCAGTAGGCAGGAAAAAATTCATTCAAGCACTTATTATTTGTTTAGAGGGAATTAAAGTGAGTTCTGGAAAACACTTTTGTAAGACTATTGCAGGAATGTTGTCTGGACCACAAGGTGTAGGTGAGTTTAATTGAGGTATGACTTTAGAAAACAGAAACTGGAGCGATTTGAATGTCTAACCATGGGTTAACCTGTTTAACTGAAATAGCAGGAAGAGAATAGCTATTAGATTTAATAGTCGAAATAGAAGAAAAGTTCTTTGCATGTAATTTTGCATTATCCTTTGGAGAGGTATTAATATCAGCCCTATGAATTAGAGATGGAATGTTCAACTTACTTTTGTTAATGGCATGATTGAAGATTTTCTAAAAGTCTTTAGAGCCTATCTTCTGAAATCAGGTATGAGATAAATTGTAGTTAGTAAACTGGGAATAATGGAACTTAGCATCAGACAGAACCTTTTTTAATTGGTTTCTTGCAATAATAAATAGGTCTTTGTTCTTAAAAGAGTTGCTCTTTTGAAAAAGTTAAAAAAATGATTATGATTAGATATACCTGTTGCACAAGAAGGTGAAAACCATGGAGAATGAGGATTGGTTTGAAACCAACAAGAAGGTAAACAAGCTTCCATACTTGTCTGGATCCAGTAGTTACGTTGGAGCACATTTACCAACAGAGAAAAGACATCAATCCAAGGGCCGTCACTAAGATAATCATGAAAGGAATCCTTTTTGGGTAGTATTAAATAGTGCGATAAGTTCGAAGAAATATAAAATGAAAAATTTATAGTGATCATTGCATGGTCGGAATCATTTAAAAAGAGCAAGGAGAAACTGAACACAAGGTTAGGTCAAAGACAAGACACAAATCAAAGAGTGATAGTAATTGTTAGGGTTGTCTGGAAAACCTTGGAAAATCTGGAGTCCTTGTGAATCAAATATTAGTACCCATTAATACTTAGATCTGAATCAGCCAAACTTGATATAGTCTCACAAAGAGCAAGCAATTCAGGTGAATTTTGCAAGAGGTAAGATTCAAATGATGGAAATGATTCCAAGATCACAAATATTTGTGAAAAATATATTAAAACAGTTAGGTGGTTGTGATGGTTTTTTTATGTAATATTTTTGGTTTCTTTGGGCATGGTTTAAGTTTAAATAGAATTAGACTCATAGATTCATTCATAGATAAAGCATGATATCCCAAGCAATGAGCTATGCAATTGTCTCAGTTCTGCTAATTAACCCAAAGTCGTAATTTAGAGCTCCTTATGTGGTCTCAACAATGCACATCAAACAGGGACACCATCCATGTTCAACATTGGCACTGTTAATAACTCTGATATTTTACATCTGTTGATGGAATCAGCCACTCTGCGTGCTACTATAGAGTTCAGAAAATCTTACCACCATCTGGCCTCAGAACCATTAAACTGGTTGAACTTTGATAGTTCTGAGGCCAGCTGAGTTTTAGAGCTGTATCCTCATTAGGTAATAACAGGAAGTGTTGCCACTATCTAGAAAGCACAAACAAAAATTTATGAGTAGATTTAAGAAGATCAAGCATCTATCATCCTAGGCAGGAAACAATGTAATACAGCTTTACATCTTTGCCAGCCTGATAGATGAAGAAGGAGTTCAAGACTGGTCAACAGAATTATTCTGCTTACCTCTAAAGTATTTGATTAGGAGACCTTCTACAAGACAGTAGCTGAATGCATATAACATCTGCCCAAGATAAGTATTTTTATTGAGACACCAACCTAGCCTTTACTGAACTAATAATCTCAAAGCAGGGTTAGGGTCAGGGTTATTCTAACAAATACGTGTACACTAATATCAACTAATACAAATAATATATACTAAATACTAATAAATATATATAATACAGTTATACAATATTTATTATTTATAATTGCATGTAATTTTATGATTTATTATTATAATATAAAAATATACTAATACAGTTTTTTTTAGGCTCGTGATATTCTCGATTTGTACTTCGAGGTGCACAACAAAAAGCATATATCTGTTACGTCTGATAGAACCTTATCGAACCTGCAAAAACCAAAGATGCCACATGAGGTTTTAGTTTTAAAATATTGTTTCATAAATTTAACTTCAAATGTTGCATTAATTGTTTTTTTTTTTGCACAAACTCATTTAACTCTCCAAACTGTTTATACAAGTTTACTTCATAAACAAATAGTAAACCAACAGTAAAATTTAGTACAATGACAAGTTTTTTATAAACAATTAATACCATCCAATACCAGTATTTTTTAATGCTGATATATCAGTGCTGATAAATTTCAATACTGATAATACTTGTATAATACAAGTATTAAAAAGTAAAATGATTGAAAATAATAAAATTTCAATATAGTAAATAGTAAAAATTAAAGTGTTTCATCAAAAAATTTTATTTTATATTGAAATTACAGGTTTTTTACTTTTATAAAAATGGCTGTAGAAAACAATTAGCATTTAGAGTGTCCTCAAATTGTAATTTGATGATCATGTCACTACTTGCCAAAAACCATCCTCTGATTTGATACTTGTTTGCTTTATATTTTTTAAGTATTTTTAGACGGTTTGAAAATTATTAGTTTATGAGTCACAACAATCATAAGTTCCTGATGTCAAATGTTTCTTTCAATGATTATTTTGCAAACAGAGTTCCTACCTAGGCACATAAATACATACAGAAGCTTGTCTCCTCACTTGTTGGCTAATCCAGTCCAACTATGCCATTTACAACAGTTATAAAGCCTTTCAATCTTTATTGGCAAAAGTTGACAGTTATAAATAACTGTCAACTTTAGCCAATATTTTTACAAATTTGTACAAAATTTCTATTACACCGAGTTAAATGTCATACACATTGCAAAACTATTAATCACAATTGTTAAAACTTTCTGCATTACAAAAGTTGAGTAATAATGCACACATGAGCAGTAATGCACAAAAGTATGATTAGTAATGCGTAGTATGTTTATGCATGAGTTGTAATGCACACAGTTTGTTCATTGTAATTTAGCATAAACTGCAGCAACACTTTTTGAACTAACTCAATACATTTTTTAACAGGCAGTTGAACCAATAACTAGACTCACTAGTTGATATCTATTTTACATCTAGTGACCAATAGTTTTTTTTATTAATAACCATTTTTAATTAAAATTCTTTTGTCATTAAAAATAAAGTTGAAATGCTTTGTGTAAATATAATGTGATATATATATATATATATATATATATATCACACACACACACACATATATATATATATATATATATATATATATATATATATATATATATATATATATATATATATATATATATATATATATATATATATATATATATCACATACCATATTATCATAATATTATTCATATATTAATTTTAACCAATATTAATTTTGTTTTTTAATATTACCAGTAAAACTTTCTCACAAAGGGTTAATTATCTCTTATATGTAAGAAAGTTTTTTTAAATAAGTATTAACATATTTTTAAGTTAAACAATCTTAGAAAAAGATAAAAAAGAAACATACTTTCTTCTCAAGCCCAAATTTTCAGTCAATGTCTTTACTGAACCCTTTATATAACTATTTTTACCAACCCTAATGCTTTAATTTTTAAGTTAAACCTTATTCTGATATCATTTGAATTTGTATATATAAATTTTTAAGAGTTTAGTTTAGTAGACATTTTTGAAAGTTAAGTAGACATTCTGATATTACTTGTGTTTGCATATACAAATCTTTAGGAGTTACGTAAGCATTTAAAAGAAACTCAGGCTAGTCATATAAATGAAACTGTTGCATTGTTTGAACAACTTACATCTCACTTTCAAGAATGGATGTTTCAACTGTTGTAAGTAATTTTAAAGATCAAATGTTTCCACTTAATTATTATTCATTAATTTTTTCTTATTAAGCTTTACATAATTTTATATTGTTTAAATTCTATTTTTAGATGTGGTTTTAATGTGTTGTTATATGGTCTTGGTTCTAAATATAATTTGATTCGTCAGTTCAAAGAAAATTTTTTAAGTGATGTAACCTGCTTAGTTGTAAATGGATTTTTCCCTGGTATCACTATAAAGCAAGTAATTAAATTTTTAATATTAAAGTAATATAATTACTTAAGGTAAATTAGGGTAATATGAGCACCTTGATAATATGAGCATACTCAAAGATTTCTTAGATATAAGCAGTGAAGTTCAAGTTGCTTTGTATTTTTTGAATCAACTTTATGTGGTGATAACAGAAATCAGTACAATTAGCGTAAATTTATATGCCGTAATTAGCAGCAATCATCTAATTAAAATGCTGTTAAATTTTTTGCGTTGTTAAAATAATATCATCCCGCATGAATAAATCTGTGGTGCAAAATTTTGATGCTAAAATAATGAAATTAATTTTTTCATATAGAAAAATATTTTAGCTAAAAATTCAATCTATATTTGTTTGAAAAACAATGCATAGAAATATTTGGTTTTGACTTTATTTAAAGATGCAATTTTTGTGCAATTAGAGCATGCTTAAATTACCTAGTGTTTTTCATTGAAATTACCTAGTTTAAAGTCCTAAAATAGCAGTGGTTTTAATTGCTTTTTGAATAAAAACAAAACAAAGTAAAAAATCTTAATATTTTAACAATACTAAATATTTTTCTGTAATTTAAATTCAAAAATTCTGAACTTTTATCGTTCAAAGGTTTGAGTTAACAAAATTGAAAAAATAACAAACTAATTTTTTTTTTTTTGCGGAAAACATAATAGTATTGTTTCAACAAAAAGTGGCTTAAAATTTGATCTTTTAATGATAAGTTTTGTTAATAACAAATCATTATATTCCATAAATTAGTTCTAATTGTCAGATTGGTATTTTTTTTTACTTAATCAATGTTATTTTTTTGAGCTAATTTTAGGTGCTCATACTAACAAGTTGTCTGGACAACATAAACACTTTTGGTAATTTTTTAAAACCTCTGTGTTTTTAAGAAAAAATTTTGGGTGCTCAAATATCTAATTGGATCATGAGTAGGGATCCCTGAAGATTGTTTATTCGCAAAAATTTGGATCCAGCATTATTATTTTTGAAAATATGCCAATTTTTGCTTAAGGTGCTCATATTACCCTAGTCTACCCTATATTTATAGTTTCTTACTATTTTAATGTTCTTATATTTTTACTTTACAATGTGACGAATAAGTTTTTTTTTTTTTTTTTTTTTTTTTTTGTTATTCACCTTCTCAAGGCCGATAAGGCCACTACAGATGAGGAGGCTACTTAATAGTGGTTATAACTCTCTCTCTCTCAACTCTATAACTCCGAAACACAAACCTTGACGAACAAGGCCGCTGCGCGAAGAAACAAGTTATAACATGTTTTATTGTACAGAAAATGTATTAAAAACAGTTTCACTTTCCACTTCTCTGCTTTTATTAGTGTTTTTATTTGATGCTTATCAAAATAAATGGCTCTAGTACTATAATTAAAACTCCCAAACAAATAATTTTTTACTTTCAAGTCAACTTTTCTTATTTTATTTTAGATTTTAAAACCATTATTTATTTAGTTTTTTAAACCACCTAATGGTGAATCAGCTAATTCTGAACACAAGCTAGATTCAAAGCTAAAACGTAATTTAAAAAAATAAATAAATCACCTTTTGCTGCTTAAATTGTGTCTGGTCCTTATTTTGTATTCAATTTCTCCTTATTCTCTTTTCAGTGGTTCTGATATAGTGGTTGTAATCTGCTAATGTAGTTTGTGCTATAATCTTATTTTTATTCATCCATTCATTGTACTTCTTATTTTTATTCATCCTATCATTGTACTTCTTACTATAATCTTACAGCTGACTTTTTGTGATTTTTTTATTAATGGTCCTTGGGCTAATATCTTTAATCTCTCTTCTGAAAATTGAGTCTCCATTGAAGTTTCATGGATTAAGGCAAAATTGGAAGGTTTTATTCCTTTACACTTTAAGTCAGGTGTGACCATGATTTTTTTCTTCTTGTGCAGCTGCTATTTCTGTTTGTAATCATTTCTTAACAATTTTTTTATCAAGTAATGTTCCACCATAGTAACAAGTAATGTTTCACCTCTCATATAGGTTTGATCTTATTACCTGGCCCAAGAAAAAAATAGATATGCTTGTAAAAACCTTTCCTGTAATTTAACTTTCGAGTCTAATAGTTACACTTTTCCTGACACCTTAGGTTAGGCAACTTACTTAAGAGATAAAAAGTCCTAAAACCCCCAATTCAATAGGTAGTGATGTAGTGATAGAGTGCTTGCTGGGATCTCCTTACTCAACTTTTTTTTCTATTCAGCAACCATGTTTTTCAAGGTTTATGTTTCAGAATTGTTGAAGTGTTGGAGGAGAGTTGCAACAAAGATGAAAGAAAAAGTAAAAAATTGACTTTTTGGCTGAATTGGCCCCTACAATCTTGGCAAGGTAAATAAGGTAAATTAAAAATTATGGATTGTGATAGGAATTGCCTCTTAACTTGTGGATAATGGTAGATAGGTACAGCTTGTAAAATTTTGATAACGGTAGTTTTTATTTATCATAGCTCAGTGCAATCTATAATCTGTAATCTCTATAATCTGTAATCTCTATAATCTGTAATCTCTATAATCTGTAAAATAATCCTAGGAAGGGCTGTTGTTGTATATGTCGCAATATTTAAACATGAAAATAACATTATTAAAACTCATCTAAATCACAAATGTGGAGACATGGGCATTTAACTTTATCAAGTTTAACTTTATCAAATAAAAAATTTATCACTTCTTAAAAATATATATCACTTCTTTCAAAAAAAATCACTCTTCGACATGCTTTAGGCTTGGCAATATTAGTCTCAGTTTTAAAAGAGTGTTTTTCAGATCTTCAATACTTGTTAAGCTATTTAAGAAGTGCTTATCTGAATCTTAATTTCCTACTTGCTAGAGAATTTGCGATTCCCATTTTCAAAAATTCTTCAGATTTCTTAAAGTATTTTCTAATTTAGAAGCAGAAAAATTTTAGTCTTGAAAAAAAGTCTTCATTTATATATATATATATATATATATATATATATATATATATATATATATATATATATATATATATATATATATATATATATATATATATATATATATATATATATATATATATATATATATATTTAAACAACTTTAAAATGTATTCTACGCAATAGAGTGCTCAATGTTTTTATAAGAACAGAGCAATTATATATTAGTAGAAAATCACTTAACAAAAATTTTTTTCATTTAACAGTGTCTTTCATCAACAAAGATTCATCAGAAATGAATGATCAAATTAATAAAACTTCAATTTATACAACAATTAAATTACAGGAAGTTGCAAAATGTCTTAACTACTGTAAATTTTCACACATTTGCTGACACTATTATAAAAAGTAGACAAAATTAATAATATTCTTAGAAATAAATTAAATTTGCAGCAGTGGAAAAATACCTCTGATGTTATAAATTGGTTCTCCGTAATCGAAAATAAATGACTGTACATTTATTCAATTTGACATTAATGATTTTTACCCCTCAATAACTGCAGATATTTTAGATAAGACAATTGAATTTGCAAAAAGCCACACAGTTATTCCTGATGACACAATCCGTATAATAAAACATTGTAGAAAAACCTTACTTTATTTTAATAAGGCAACTTAAAAAAAGAAAAACATGCATGACTGCTTTGATGTAACAATAGGCAGTTATGATGGAGCAGAAATTTGTGAATTCGTTGGACTATATATTTTAGATTTGTTCAGTAAAATAATCAATATAAAAGATTTATGCCTTAATCGCGACGATGGTTTAATAGTAATGCGTCGAAAATCTGGTCCACAGCTTGATAAAATTAGAAAAGATATTATAAAAATTTTTAAAAATATTGGCTTTCAAATTGAAATAAACATAAATTTAAAAATTGTGAATTTTCTTGATGTCACATTTAACCTCTCTGAAAATTCACATAAGCCTTTCAAAAAACCAAACGATGAATTATTGTATATTAATATTAACTCAAATCATCAACCCCAATTTCTAAAACAAATCCCGATTTCAATTAATAACAAATTAAACCAAAACTCCTCTAATGAAAATGTATTCAATTCCTCTAAACGAATATTTGAAGATGCCCTAAAAAGAAGTGGTTTTGAAAATTTTGAACTAAAATTTGACCCTGAAAAAAAGAATACAAAAAAACGAAATAGAACTAGAAATGTAATTTGGTTCAACCCCCCATATAGCAAAAATGTTTCCACTAACATAGGAAAAGTGTTTTTAAAATTGGTTGATAAGCATTTCCCGCCCTCTTATAAATTACATAAAAATTTTAATCGAAATACAATTAAAGTTAGCTACAGTTGCACAAAAAATATGGAAAGAATTATAGAAGGTCACAATAATGCTTTGTTAAACAAAAAAGAAATCCTAAATGAAAAAACTACAGAAAATTGTAATTGTAAACAAAAAAACAATTGTCCAATGAGTGGAAGTTGTTTATCAAAAAATGTGGTATATAAATGTGTTGTTTCCTCTAAGAATGTACCTGATAAACAATATATTGGCATAACAGAGTTTGAATGGAAAAAACATTTTGCCAATCGAAAGCAATCTTTCAAAAATAAAAAGTATTCAAAAGATACCATGCTGTCAAAATATATATGGGAATTAAAAGAAAAAAATGTTGATGATTTTATACTGAATTGGTCTATCCTTAAAACAGCGCCTGCATATAACAATATTTCCAAAAAATGCATACTATGCCTACAAGAAAAATTTGAAATAATTAGACATGCAAATCAAGAATGCTTATTAAACAAAAAATTGGAATTAGTTTCTAAATGTAGGCTCGAAAATAAGTTTCTCCTAAAAAACTATTAAAATAAATGAGTTCAAATAATATTTACATTAAGTAGCTTTTTAAAACATTTAAAAAAAAAGCATAAGTAATCATTTCTAAAGAATTCTTTTTATAATCGTGTCAGCAAATGTGTGAAAACTTACAGTAGTTAAGACATTTTGCGACTTCCTGTAATTTAATTTTTATATAAACTGAAGTTTTATTAATTTGATCATTCATTTCTGATGAATCTTTGTTAATGAAACACAGTGTAAAATGAAAAAACATTTTTGTTAAGTGATTTTCAAGTGATTTTCTACTAATATATATATATATATATATATATATATATATATATATATATATATATATATATATATATATATATATATATATATATATATATATATATATATATATATATATTTATTTATTTATTTATTTATTTATACATACACTTTTAAAAAAGATATGGTAACTTAAATGAACTTTCAGGGGTTTTGCCTGAACCAATTTGCCTCAATAGACTCCAGACTAACATTCGGGCAATTTGTAGGAGCCTGAACAAGTCAGATACAATACCTGAACTAGTTTAGTAAAAAAATTGCATGTAGGTAACCTGAACTAGTTTGGTAAATGTAAACATTTACTTTGTTTAAATGGTAAATGTAAATCTTTACATCTTTTACTGGAATACATTTTAACTTATTAGTTAAAAAATAATCTTTACTGAAAAAAAATTCTGGAAAACTTAGTAATAACTTATGTTACTAAGTTTTCCAGAAAACAAATCTACTTTATTGATGATTTAAAAGAATGAGAAATAAAAATTTTTTTTAAATTTGGGGAAAATTAAAATAAGTTGTTTATTGCATTAATCTAACTTCATTAATATTACTAATATTAATAGCTTCAAATAGAAATCATAACAATTAAAATAACATATTAAACATATTTATGAAAAACCGATGACAAATGAAAAAGCCAAAGTGCTCATAAAACTAAAGAGGAAAATTTTTTAAGTAATTTTACATTAACAAATAGATATGAATGTAAATCTCAAAATAAAACTAAAATATCAAGTAAAGTTACCACATTTTCCACATATGTACATTTTGCAATAAAATTGTAATCTGTTTACAAAATCTACTAAGCAACTTATTTATGTTATAAAAATCATTAAATCTAATGAAATAACTATTAGATACAAATTACTAATATTCGTTAACAAGAAATTTATTGAACAGTTTATCTACTCCTTAGTTTTTCATTGATAAATTATGAAAGATCACTACCACCTCTTGACAATGATAAATCTTCATGATAACACATGACAACTCTTTATAAAAATCATAACAAATGTTGCCACTTTGGTGGACATTCAAGGTCTAAAACAAAGTATAGTTTAAGATAACAGACTACTGCACTCAACATGCCATTTCTAATTGGAATTCACATTATGTTCTATGAAAATAAACAATTGCACCATATTGCCACGAGCTTCTAGTGCAATAACAAACAAGTGCATGAAAGAAGTATGTATATTTGCATTAATTATAGTCTCCATAGCTGTAATATTCTTTGTAAAAAAAAAAATTAAGATATATATAATAGATAATATAAAAGGAACATGGGGTTATTATTGACCTTGTTTATGACATAAATCATTAAGCTGTAAATAATTAACCTTAAAAATAAAAAATAGGAAAACATTCACAGAAAAGATTTAGATAAACTGAGCTGCAACTTCAGCTTTAGATGGTTGATCCTTATTTCTAGGAGGCACTTAAAAAATGTAAGGAAGCAAATGCAATGCATAATCTATATTTCGATCTTTAATTTAAAAAAGCACATTTATTAACTCAACAATTACATTTTTTCAGAGAAAAGGAAATAGTTATAAAAAGTTAATTAAAGTTATGAAATGTAAATTATTGAAGACAAATTAAGTGACATGTCATTTGAGGTTATAAGCTGGCTGTCAAGCTCTAAAAGCAATTGTTTAGCCATCGGATTTGTCTTTTGCCAAGCCCAATTAATAGCACGAGGAGCTATATCCTCCTATTGGGTAAGCAGATCTTTAGCATTTTTAAATGTTAAAATCAATTTTACACAAGTTTTACATCTTACATGTTACAATTTTACGCATCTAGAAGAAATCTTATAGAATAAATATTTAGTAAAATACAAATGTAAAATACAGCACTGCTTACATCAAATCCTAGGTCTTTAAATGAGAAAAATTTCTGAATAAATTCATAAAAAGGTGGTTTTGAAAACAAAACCTTGTTTCTTTGTGATGCTCTTGTTTTTTCAAGAATAATTTGTTTCAGCTCATTCTTAATATCAACAATATTCAGTATAAAGTTTCGTTCTTCAATTAAAAGTATTTCTTTAGAGTATTTCTTTATGTCTATTGCATGAATTAAAGCTAACATATAGATGATATTTAAAGATGAGTTTGCTTTGTGAGGAAGTTTTAATTACAAAATAAATAACACTAAGTTTATGAATGCCTGTTTTTGATCCAAACAGATTTGTAGTTTCTACTTCATCAGAGTTCCGAGGGCTGCATTTTTCACTCATATAGTGTGGTTCTGGTTCAACATTTAAGCTTTTTTTAAAAAAAAATATGAAAACACTTTATTTTGTGAATTAATTCCATTAAAAGGTTTTCCATCTGTTCTTCTGTTAAGTTGTCCATGACTTGCTTCTCACACTTACATATTTCTAGTGATTATTTGACTTATTGTTTTACTTAGTAAGTATTTATTTGTATTGCCTTCAATTTTTGTGAACGATTCTTAACAATTTTTCTTAAAATTGAAGTACTTAAACTGAATTGAATTGATTGAACTGAAAGAATTAAAGCCATAATAAATTTTAATGCTGCTTGAAATATGCCATACTCATCGACAAAAATTTTTTTTATATGCTTTCTTAACACCTTGAATGTAGTGAGCAACCACTTAACACCTTGAATGTAGTGAGCAACCACTTAACACCTTGAATGTAGTGAGCAACCACTTAACACCTTGAATGTAGTGAGCAACCACTTAACACCTTGAATGTAGTGAGCAACCACTTAACACCTTGAATGTAGTGAGCAACCACTTAACACCTTGAATGTAGTGAGCAAATGTATGCAACCACTAACATTACAACAAAGTTGACATAAAAAAGTTGAAATAAAAGATGAACATTTCTTAAGTGATTGATATAAAAAGTAACTGTTGAAAAATCTTTTGGGCAAAGGTGTGATAACACAGTGACTTAATGTGCAAATACCATTGTAATGATAGACTGAAGCTTAATAGCTTAATCCATTTTTATTCCAATATAATGAATTAATACTAAGTTCATTAGCAAAAATATATCTTCATCAATATTTTTACCTTTAAATTATAAGTAGAAGATATATAAAATATAGCACTTTCAAAGTTATTTTAAGTAGTTAAGTTTATCTTATGTTTTTATATTTAAAATTTATATGTAGAAAATACCGACTGATTGATCAACTGAGTATTAAAATTTTTTTAACTAATAAGAACATTTTTTTAAATAGTGCAAAATTAAGATTAAAAGTTCGGTTAATATATGTGTGTGTGTATATATGTGTGTGTGTATATATGTGTGTGTATATATGTGTGTATGTATATATATATATATATATATATATATATATATATATATATATATATTTATATTTATATATATATATATATTTATATATATATATATTTATATTTATATATATATATATATATATATATATATATATATATATATATATATATATATATATATATATATATATATATATATACATATATATACACACACACACACAAGCATATATGTATATAGTTATATAGGGCTCGAATTAAGCAAATTATGATTGCTTTTCACACTATCTCAATTAGATTTTTAAAAATATGTATTTTCGCGATTTGTTTTTTCCTTTGTGTGTTATTTTATTTCTTTTCTAATTTTGCTTTTTTTTTTTTTTTATAATAAGTATTCTTTAAAGTATAGAATGTTTATGTTTAAGTTTTTTATAAAATACATAAAGTACTTCACAGGGTCATAAATCACTTCACGCTAAATTTATCTTTTAAATTGAAGTATGATCATGTACTCTCATGCACTGAGATTTTCATTCAACATAAAGCGCTTTTGAATTTAAATTACTTCAAATCTCTGCATGGAAGCCAATAATATCCTACTTCTAATTTAAAGTTAAACTTAGTTTTATATAAAATACATCATGGTAAATTTACCTATTAACTAAATCAAAGCCACCAGTAAAGTTACCTATTAAAACCTTATACCAATTAAGTTTACTTATCTATTTACTTAATATTCAGCACTCATACTTAATATACTGTAATCAAAGACTCACAAAAGTTAATAAAGCATAATTGTATATGAAAAACACAATCATTTTTTTTTAACTAAAGCAATATCAAGATTTTATATAAATATGCAAGTTGTTTTTTGGAATTTTTTTTAAAAAGAAATCTATTTGAACAAAAGAATTTTAATCTACTAAAATTCTCTTATTCAAATAATTTTGCGATAGAAATTTAAAATTAAGAAAAAGTTTTAAGTTGTAAACATTTTGATTATAAATTATTTTTTGTTTCTTGAAAATAGTTTTTAAAAGTATATAAATAATTTAAACATTTTTTGCATTTTGATTTTAAAAAATTTAAATACATTTTTAGGAAGTTTTTTAAAAAGAAATCTATTTGAACAAAAGAATTTTCGTCTTATGTAAATTATTTTAAAAGTTAAATTTGAAATTTTAAAAAAAGATAACTTAAGTTTAAAGGAATTTTAATGCTCGTTGACAATAATTAAAAATTTAATTGCAGCAACATCCATAATACCCAGTGGCATAGCATAGATCATTCCTAAAATTAAACAAACATAGATCTAGCTACAGTAAATATCAGATTTAGAAAATAGTGCAAACAAGGAAAAAAGTTTTGTTTAAATCGTAAACATTTCGAATAGTTAAATATTTTTTGTAAAAATGTCATTATATTTTGTTTCATGAAAACAATTTCAAAAGCAGAAACATTCTATTGCAAACATTAAACCAGTGAATACTGCAAACATCAAACCAAAAATTAAATTTTTCTTAAAAAATAATTTAAGCATATACTTAAATTTATGGAAATATAATGCGACTTATTAAACCATATTTTTTTCTCTCACTTTTATTGCTAAACGATTTCAATGAAAATAATAACTTGAATTTTATACTCTTTAAAAATAAAATGTGTTTTATTGTCAACATGAACTTTCTGTAACTGTATAAAGTTTACATATTGTAATATTTGCGTTTTTACTTTTACTTTTTCACATCAAGTAAAAATAATTACTTAAAGTAATACCCTAATAGTATTAAATACATTTACATTATAATACATTACACTATATCTGCAATTTATATACCTTTACACTATAATACATTGCACTATATCTGCAACTTATATACCGAGGGAGGGGTCAAAATTTATTTACTTTGCAATTATATGTGATGTGTGTGTTAAATATAAGTTTATATTTAAATCTTTTTTAGATATTAAATACCATTACAGAAGATTTGCTTGAAAAAGATATTCGATTTAAAAGTATTATTGATCATAGTGTGTTTGTAAAGAAACATTTTGATTCAGGTCTTTTTTTTATTCTTCACTAGAATAAATTTTAGCTGGTTTAATAATGAGCTAATTAGTTGTTTATTTATATAGTTAAAAGGTTATTAACTTTTTAACATTCACAAAAATTCTGTTATCTATTGTGATATCTGTGTTTTAACATCTCTGTAACTTCTATATTAATCACTATCACCTAATTTTTATAGTTACTTTATTTTTTATAATTAGATCATGTTTTCAATACTGCTCTGCTATTTGGTTTTCACAACTGCTTTATACTTTTAAAATACAATTTTTAAAACTGCTCTGATCATCACTATCCAGTTATTTATACTACTTCATTCACCACCGCATCTTCAATACTGCGACATTTACTAATAACTATTGTTTATAATTTTTGATTATTTTTTGTTAATTAACATCTACCATTTAACATTACCATATAACATGCTATTTCAATCTGTTTAACAACTTTGTAAATGTATACATAAGATTAAAAAGCTGATTTAAAAACATTATGAAATTATCTTTATTTTTTGCCTAACTCTTGAAGGAAGTTAAATTCTTTTTGGGGGAGGTTAGCTTCATCCACGAGATGAGACAAGTTTCTTGTTAGATGAGATCAGCTCTCTTATCATCACTCTCCCTTGGATGATGTCAGCTACCCCTTGCAGAAAGTATTATGAATAAACATATTTATTCTTATCTAAATAATTTATATTCCAGATAAATCAAATAAATTATTTGTCATTATCCACAACATTGATGGTGCCATGTTACGCTCCACAAATGTAAGAACTTTTTTTTTAAATACTTTTTGTTTACACTGTGTTTTCATCTTTATCTAAACTTCATAGATTTTAGTTTTAACTTCATTGACATTTTTTTAGAGTTTTGTAATTAGATTGTGCTATTGTTATTATTTTATACAACTATAGATTATTAGCTATTAAATTTAGTTAAAAGTTATTAGGTAGTTAAGTTTGACAGTTATTAGAATTTAAAACTTTTAACTTTAAAATTTATTAAATTTTATATTAAGTTATTATTATTTTATATTAAGTTTAAATTTAATAGACAGCAATTGTGTCATTTTATGTTGCTTGTATTTTTTTAATATTTAAATGTATATTTTTTTTAGCTATTTATTATATCTTGTGCTTTTAATGAGTGGTTTGAAATATTTTTGTGGTGTATGGTTGTGGTGTATTGTTGATTAAAGCTCCAAAATTTTATCCAAAAATTTTTGTTTCTTTTTGTTTTGGGTGCGATTATTTCAAAGGTTATGTACAGTATTGAAAAATTAAAAATTATTTTAAAACATTTTTTTTCTACTATTTGTTGTTTTACTACATGTTTTCTATGATTTAAGAAAGATAAATAAAAATAACATAAAATTTAATTAGTAATGATAGACACTACACCTAGAAAATAATCTGATGGATGTGTATCATGGTCTTGGAGCTATGTACCATGTGTAGTATATGAAAATTTTGGAGTGAGTTAAAATTTCAATAAAATTTACAAATTTTATTGAAATTTTTTAAGTTTTATTGATTATTTAACAAAAATAATAAAAATGAAAATAATTAAAAAATAAATTTTATAATTTTATCTTTATATAATGTTATAACAGTATATTTTTTTAATGTTTATATAATGTTATAATATGTTTATATAATGTTATAACAGTATATTTTTTCTATAATTAAAAAAAAAATATTTTATCTGTAAATTTTTTTTTACCCATTTTCTGGTTTGCTTGTTTTTTGAGATTACCAGCATAAACTTATCATTAGAAGTTTTAGGTGCAAGCTGCATTATCTCACATTGCCAGTGCAAAAAATGTGCATCTTATTGCCTCAATCGATCATATAAATGCTCCATTAAGTAAGTTTGCAAGTAAACTTTTTTTTTATTTTCTATATTAGTGTTTTTAAATGAAAATAATTTAAAAAAAAAAATTTAACAGTCTGGGACCAAAGTTGCTTAAGTTTGTTTAACTGGGTTTGGTATGATGCAACAACATTTGATTCATATGATCAGGAAACATCTTATGAAAACTCTTTACTGGTTCAGCAATCTGGCACATTAGCCTTAAGCTCTTTGGCTCATGTTTTGAGAAGTTTGACTCCAAATGCTCGTGGTATTTTTAAATTGCTAGTTAACTATCAGCTGGATAACAAAGACAGCTCCAGCTATCAAGGTAATATTATTCAATGATATTTTTTCATATCTTTAACTATTTTTGAATATGTATTTACTTTTTTAAAACTAGGACCCATTATTATTAGTAGAAAATGAGTTGGTGGAGATAAAGTGGTGGTGAGATGAGATGTTAAATGTTTGTTCAATTTTACACTTTATATTTCTATCAAATACAATTTTATACTGACATCTTAAGATTTCTTTTTTTTCTTTATTTTAATTTTTTTTTTAATTTTTTTTTTCTTTTTTAAATAAAGTAAATAAAGTTTAATAGCTTTATCACAAATTTTATTTAAAGCCTCCCAGTGACCTTAACCAGTGAACACAGCCTCCCTTTAACCAGTGAACACAGGCTCCCTATAACCAGTGAACACAGCCTCCCTATAACCAGTGAACACTTTAAGTAAGAATACTCATCAATTATTTCCTACAATCTTTTTTCCTTGACATATAAATAGTTTGACGCTTAACATTTAAAAAGTTTGACACTTGACATTTAAAAAGTTTGACACTTGACATTTAAAAAGTTAAATTGTTTTCATAATCTTTATTTGATGCTTTAACTGTCAATTTGATAATTCTTATCTTGATAAGAAGCCAACACTCTCTGATTACTTGTAGGGGGCATTTGAGCTTGAAAAGGATCTCATTTCTGCTACAGCGTAGAGCTCTCAGTGGCTGGTGAACTTTAACTCAGAGAAAACTCAATTTTTTTTAACTAATTGTTACCGCAATAATCTAGATCTTCCTATATTTATGAACGATAATGTAATCGATGAGCCATCTACCCTTCATCTTCTAGTATTAACTCTTGCTTTCAATCTTTCTTGGAAACCATATATCAAATCAATTGTAAAATTAGCATCTGCTAAGGTTGCAACATTACGACGATGTGATAATGGTTGTAGGTTGGCTGCTAGAGCAGGTCTAACTATGTTTGCAATGTGTTTTTGCACCTTGTTTGAAAGAGAAAGGGCATCATTAGAAGATCCGCCCAAGATATGGCAACAGAGTTCCATACAAGGACGGATCTGAGATTTATAGAGATAAAGAATAGAATCCGGAGTAAAAAAGTGTCTAGCTCGATAAAGAGACGCAACCTTAGCAGATGCTAATTTTGCAATGGATTTGATATATGGTTTTCAAGAAAGATTAGAAGTAAGAGTTAATCTTAGAAGATGAAAGGTAGATGACTCATCTAGTACATCACCGTTCATAAAATAATGAAGATCTAAATTATTGTGGTAACAATTGCCTGAAAAAAATTGGGTTTTAACTGAATTAAAGTTCACCAGCCACTGTGAGCCCCATGCTGTAGCAGAAGTGAGATCTTTTTCAAGCTCAAATGCCCCCTCCAAGCAATCAGAGAGTGTTGGCTTCTCATCAACTCTTATAACCACTTGTTAAATAGTTTTTAAAATATTGAGGACAGCTCCGGAGAACACTTCTGCAAGACTATAACAGGTATGTTGTCCGGACCACAAGCTGTTGAAGAGTCTAAGCAGGAAATCACTTTAGATACAGAAGCTGGAGTGATACTATTGTCAAGCAATGAACCAACTTGTTTGTTGGTTATATTAGGTAAAGTGCGACTAGTGGAATTAAGAGATGATATTGATGAAAAGTTCTTAGCAAACAATTCAGCTTTGTCTTTAGGTGAGGTGACAAAATCTGAACCATACAAGAGAGGTGAAATAACAGATTTGCTCTTACTATTATTACTGTTAAATATTCTCCAGAAGTCACAAGAGCCTGATTTTTGAGATGAAATACAAGATTTCATGACTTGAGATTATTAGGCTTTGTAGTTAAACAAAACCTTTTTAAAATAGTTTCTAGTAATAGTAAACAGATGTCTGTTTTCTGGAGTTTTTGTTGTGATTGGATTGGTTTGCTGATAGATATGGATGTAATGGTTTCGATTAGAAATTGCAGCAGCACAATGTGAGGTAAACCAAGGAAAAACATGAGGCTTGACTTGGAATTGTCAAGAGGGAATTAAAGACCTGACTTGGAATTGTTGAGAGGGAATGTCAACCTGAATCCAAGAAGTTATGTAAGTAGGACATTTATCAGCAGGAAGATGAAAGATTTCTACCCAAGGGCCATCAAGAAGAAAATCACAGAAAGAGTCCCAGTCAGCTTTTAGGTGGTTGTAAGAGGTGTGATGATAGGGGATTCTGATGATGAAGAAGAGTGATAGTTTTAGAGAGAGCAAACCATGATCAGTAGCTCCTGTGAGTGAATGTGGAAAAACTGAGCACTGACTAGGATCAGAAACACGACATTAGTCAAGTAGAGAAGGTAAATAATTTGGGTTGTGTGGAAAATGAGTTGGAAAGTTCACTATTTGAGTTAGAGATTGAGAAAGGCAAAAGTTGTGGGCCTTAACGCCCATAACTTATATATATATATATATATATATATATATATATATATATATATATATATATATATATATATATATATATATATATACATATATATATATATATATATATATATATATATATGTGTGTGCGTGTGTGTATATAAAAGTTAATCCAATATAAATTTTGGTGGGTTTCTAAAATTTTTGAAATGAATTGCTTTGTGAATTTTACGCGTATAGTTATTAGGAGTAACAGAAGTTATTAAGATTTGCAACGCAATTGAAAGCATTTACAATACTCTGAATTGTAAAAGAAAGTCTTAAATCACGACAATGGTAACTTATTGATGACACGCCATTGGAGACCACTTTTTATTAAACTTAACAATTCTAAATCTGCTATGTTGCAATGACATCACTAGGCACAACAAATTGATGAGTGTGCAAATGTTTGTTAAAAAAAAGACAGAAAATCGATTATCATGTTCCCTAACATTTACTTATGCAAACATTGGCATTCACTTAAAGTTTTTATAAACGAACGCATTACTTCAGCAATTTTTTTTCCAAGTAATTATGCAATTAAAAAAGCATGCAAAATTTTAGTTCAAACGAATGCATTTGCAATTACTTTAAAAGTAACCATGCTAAAACATTGCCTTCTTCAAAACCAAGCTTTTTTAAAATTTTCTTATTATCATCAAAGTGAAGTAATGTTTTTAAAATGATTTTTTAAGGCTGAAAATATAATTTAATAGAATAGTTTTCATTTTTTATTTATTTCTAACAATGCTAATAATATGATATTTTTATTATTAATTACTTAATATTATAAATATAATAATATCATATTCAAAGGGGATTTTACAGGTTCAACCCCATAAAATGAATTATTATTTTTAAAGGTTTAAAAAAAGAAATGTCAAAACAACTTTTATTTCATTTTTAGCTCCTTTTTATTTTAACTTCTTCAAGTTTATGTTTTTTTTTAAGTAAAACTTAATGAACTCAACTAAGTAAAATTACTATTTTTTATTTATGGATAACAGTCTTAAGGTTATTGCATATTAGTTATCATTAATTGATGCGTAATTTATATATATATATATATATATATATATATATATATATATATATATATATATATATATATATATATATATATATATATATATATATATATATATATATATATATATATATATAATGGAAAAAGGTATGCCAAGCAAAAAAAACAATAATTGAATTTTTGAAATTTGAAAAAAGATTTATTTCTTTTAAATAAATATATAAATAATAAAAAAGCACTAGAGGCCTTTCACTATTTTCATCAGTAGTGCTATGTTTAATGCTTTATCAAATTTTTTTATATTACTGTAGAAAGTTAGGTAATAGAAAAATTAAATTGCTATATTGTAACTATGAGTTACCATTGTAACATTTTTTTAAAAAAGGAAGTCTCAATTAAATGTGTCATGTTTTTGTTTATGTAAATGACTTTCATATGACAACAAATTTTTTTCACTTTTTAATTCAAGGAAAACAAAGAGTTGGAAAAAAGGTTCTATAGTTTTGTTGTGCAATCTCTGGCATTCAAATACATGATTGTCAAATTGGTCTGTAGAATTTCCTGTTCTGCAACTGGAAATATGACCATTAGTACGGTTTCTTAAATTATTTGTTTTTCCAGTGTAAGTAGATAAACCATTACATGATAAACACTTTAAATAATAAATAACATTTTTGCTATTACAAGTAATGCGACTTTTAATATTCCAAATAGTTCCATTAGACTCAAACTTATCAACTTCTTGTAAATATAATTGGCAAATTTTACAACGAATATCTTTACATTTGAATAAACCCGTTTTTTTGATAGATGAAATAGAATGAAATTTTGAAGAAGTTAGTTGTCTAAGTAAATTTGGTGGTTGTTTGTAGGCTATTACTGGATGTATATTTGAAAAAACCTCCTTTACCCTTGCATTAGTAGATAGACTAAGTAAAAGGTTAGTTTCTGTTAAAATAGGCTGGCAGTTTAAATTGCTATAAAATGTAGTTACCAGAGGAAAAACTTCTTTGGATTTTTTTAAAGGTGCTGGTCCTTGTAATTTGGCATTATGAAATGCTTTTTCTATAATATTATCTGGGTAAAGACATTCTTTTAACCATAATTTTAGTTCCGTTAAATGTAGTTTTTCTGTAGCATAATCCGAGGTAAAAACAATTATTCTTTTAGCAAGATTATATGGTATATTCTTTTTTATGTGGAAAGGATGAAAACTATTGTAATTTAAATAGTCGTGGGTATTTGTTTCTTTGTAAAATATATCTGTTTTGATATGTTTATTGTTTTTAAGAATAACCGATACATCTAAAAAATTAATGACATTGTAGATATTTCCGTTTTTATTGTATTGTGTACCTAAATCAATCGTAAAATTAATTGAATTATGTAGTTCTTCTAGAGAACTTTTAAACTTGGCAATGTCTAGATTTTTTGGCCATATGTTAAAACCATCATCAACATATCTAAAATAAAATTAATTTTTCTATTATCTAACTTTCTACAGTAATATAAAAAAATTTGATAAAGCATTAAACATAGCACTACTGATGAAAATAGTGAAAGGCCTCTAGTGCTTTTTTATTATTTATATATTTATTTAAAAGAAATAAATCTTTTTTCAAATTTCAAAAATTCAATTATTGTTTTTTTTGCTTGGCATACCTTTTTCCATTATATTGTTTATTATCAATTTTGTAGTTATATATATATATATATATATATATATATATATATATATATATATATATATATATAGCAGTAAAATAATTTTTATCATAGGTTTATCAATCAATGATTTGTATAACCGGTGTCGAGAAATGTTTCTTGTTAATAGCGATCTTACCTTAAAAGCACAGTTAACAGAGTTTAAAGATCATAAACTCATAAAATTAAAAAAGGTATTAAAAACAATTTATTACACCACTAACACACATTATTTTCATGACGACCATGTGTGTGTGTATATATATATATATATATATATATATATATATATATATATATATATATATATATATATATATATATATATACATATATATATACATATATATATATATACATATATATATATATATATATATATACACATGTATATATGTGTGTATATATATATATATATATATATATATATATATATATATATATATATATATATATATATATATATATATATATATATATACATACCTACATACATACATACATACCTACATACATACAGAATTTACAGCCTGTGTATTCAAATTTATAGACAACGAATGATTTAAAGTCTATAGAAAAGGGATCTTTTGCCAAAAAAAAAATTTAAAAAGTGGAAACTAATCTTACGTTGACCGATTTACAATATCTTTTAATGATTTTTCTTTCTTCAAAGGACAAATTTTTGACCAAATTGGTGGTGTTGCTATGGGCTCTCCCTTAGCACCTCTTCTTGCTTATCTTCTCATGGGTAATTTTAAAGATAAATGGCTTATTAGTTGTCTATAAATTTGAATGCGCAGGCTGTAAATTCTGTTATATTGGCGAAGCTACTTGTCATTTAAAGACACAAATAATCAACCACTATAACAGGAATAAAAACTCGCACATTTATAAAATATTCATTCATATGTAAGCTGATTTAATAGTTTTAATCATGCTAGTTTTTCAATTTTGGATATATATATATATTTATATATATATATATATTTATATATATATATATATTATATATATATATATATTTATATATATATATATATTTATATATATATATATATTTATATATATATATATATTTATATATATATATACATATATATATATATATATATATATATATATATATATATATATATATATATATATATATATATATATATATATATATATATATATATATATATATATATATATATATATATATATATAGATCTATAGTTTATTGGCTTTGGGAAGAGCGGAAGGAAAAAAGTGATTCTTGCGCCAACACATACGTCACTTTTAATTACTTTTGACTTTCGTCCAACATTTTCGTGTTGGACGAAAGTCAAAACCATTAATTTAATTACAAATTAATTGTTATATAAAAAAACCACAAAAACGCAAATTTAATTGACCGGAATGTTTTTAAAAACATTCTGAATGTTTTTAACAATATAAACAATGTTTTTATTTTTATTTTTTTTAATAAAATGTTTTTATTTTTATTTTTTTTAATAAAATGTTTTTATTTTTATTTTTTTTACTGTAAATCATGCGCGGAGTGTTGCTACATCGACTATCTTATAGCCTGACTCGCAAGGGAGTGCTGCTACATCGACTGACAAATAGCCTGACTCGCAAGGGAGTGCTGCTACATCGACTGACAAATAGCCTGACTCGCAAGGGAGTGCTGCTACATCGACTGACAAATAGCCTGACCCGCAAGGGAGTGCTGCTACATCGACTGAGGGTTTGGTTGGGGCAGGCAGTCTATAATTATTAAAAAAAAAAAATTCCGGTCTTGCATTTTAATTTTTACTTTTTGTCAACAAAATATGGAAAAAACTTTCGGACAACATCTAAGGGTTCTATATATATATATATATATATATATATATATATATATATATATATATATATATATATATATATATATATATATATATATATATATATATATATATATATATATATATATATATATATATATATATATATATATATATATCGCAGTTGTATCAAACATTGTTAACTGCTTCGAAAAAAGACTTAATAGCAGTTGGTTACAACCTTGTTGTGAGTGAATCAGAAAAAGAAAAAAAAAACCTTTCTTATTGCGGTAACCTGAGTTATTTCACAATCATCAGAAATTCTGATTATTTCTATTAGCTGGGGTTTATTGAGGTCTGGTTTACTCAAAATAACTGCCAACCTTGTTTTATTTATAGCTGCCAATCTGGTTCACTGAAAATAAATGCTAACTCAAAATAATAAAAATCCACATGTTCGCCTTGATTAAGAACACCTGTAACTTTTTTTGTGTGTCCAAATGAAGAGTAAGAGATAAAATTTTCCTTTATTTTAACTCCTTTATCCACTAAGACCATTTCGTTATGCCTTGAAAATGTTTCTTATAGTGTAAACTTAGTCAAATCACCATTGCCTGCATTTATGATAC
>NC_088930.1:2012500-2040000 GCF_038396675.1 Hydra vulgaris | reverse complement strand
GTGTTTCTTGGATGAAATTAAGTTCTTGGCGAAATTCGGTAGCAGTTCGAGTACAATTTCTTTTACTTTGAAAATGGATGAGTTTGTCTTTGTGATTACATCCAGTTTCATGTTTTCTTTACAACGCTCTAATGACTGCATTTTGAGAAAAATTGGTTTTTAAAGCAATTTTTTGTGTTGTATATCCTTCCTTAAAGTTATTAATAAAAATCTCCCTATTTTTTGTACACTTAGCACTGCTTTTTTACCCATTTTTTTTTTAATCAAAACATAAAATATATATTTGTCTTCAAATTTTAAAACTAGCACTAAAGACTTTAAATTATTCCTCGTTCATAATAATTATTCTATAAATGTTACAATATTGAACAAAAACAATGTTTTGATTACCTTTCTGTTTAAAATAACTATCAACAGTGAAAAAAAAGTTAATTAAATTGTTACAGCAAAATATACCCAATTATTACAGCGCAATATATTCACAGTATTCATTATTGTAATGATGATAAACCTACACTCTATATACAAAAATAGGTGTGTAGTCTTTCTACAAACAAAATATCAAAATAAATTAATGTGACGCTAGTTTTGAGTGGAAGGATCTTCTTTTGAGTGGAATGAACCTACTGATGGTGAAACTTGTTTCACCATCAGTAGGTTTATCAGGAAGCAAGGCTTCCTGAAAAGTTCCCATCAAAAGGTTCATCAGGAATTAGGCTTACTGATGAACCTACTGATGGTGAAACAAGTTGTCAAAGATAAAATTAGATAAGTATTTTTACTAATTTATATATAAATGTATATATAGAGAGAGACACACACACTCACAAATTTATATATTTTTAATAATGTTGTTATATTGATATTACAGATTAATATTTTAGGGGTCAGATGGCGTGGAATATTTGTTTGTAGCTGTAGATGAGTCTACATTAAAAGAGTTTCTTACTAATGAAGAAGAATATATGAAATAAAGAATGAAGAAGAATATATGAAATAAAAATATTTTATGAGTTTAAAATATCCGATTTTTTGATATTTTTATCTCGAGAACAACGACAAAACAGAAAGTTTCAAATTGATATATACGGACATCTGATGAATTCAATCATTGACGAATCATTATTGATGCAATAAATATTGATGACGAAATAATGATCATTGTTGCTGCTAAATCATGAACTATCGTAGTCTATCTTTATCGATCACAACCGTTAAATAATAATCGGTTATAACCGTTATATCATGATCGATTTTAGTAGTTGAAGAAAACTTGTACACGCATTCTTCAAAATGTTTCAAATTTTGTTTGTTTTGCTTAAATATATTGACGATTATTGCGCTCATTTTTAATTAATTTTAATGCATTCAATTCGTTAAAAGTCATTATCATTTTTTATCAGGTTTTTTACTTAGTTTATTATTAGATTTATTGTTATTATTTTTATAATAGTTAATTGTTGTCAAGTATGAAATCTACAAGCAAGACAATAAGTCATTATATTAATGGGTTTAAAATACATTGATAGGCCTTGACAATAAATTTTCTCCCAATTGGTATGATCTGATGTCAGGCAATAATTATTGTGTATTAAACTCTTATAGACTAATAATGTTTTATTAAAAATCTTTCGATAAATTGGATTTTTTTTAAATCTGAATGAATGTTAAACAGTTTCAAAAAACTACAGAAGTTCAACAACAAATTTCATCTAATAATCTCTTAGTGTTTAAAGTTATGACTACATTTAAAAGGCCTTATGTTAACAAGGTACAATCATGTTCTTTTAAAGTCTTATCTTTTCAACTCAACAACAGACAATTGATAGAAATTTAAAATCTGTTTAAATTTAAAAGTTTTAATCTGCATTTAGTTTTAACTAGTTAAAGAAAAAGTTTTTTATTTGGACCTCAACATCTCGAGCCCCAAAAAATTTGGACATTAACATTTTGAGCCCCAAAAAATATGGACATCAACATCTCGAGCCCCAAAAAATTTGGACTTCAACATCTTGAGCCCCAAAAAAATTTTAAGACGCTGTAAGAATCCTTTTACTTAGTTTAATTTCTCTTATTGCAATTGGTTGATGAGTAATTATTCAATTTAATTTGATTTTGTAATTTTTTATTCGTTTCTCAAGCACGTAATTTTTTATTTATTTCTCCTACCAATGATAAACATGTAATTGAAATACTCAATTGCTTTTGATTTCCGAAATATTTTTGGCTCGGATTGTTTTCAATAGGTTATCTGTTGTGGTACAAAATTTGAATCCTAGATTTATACTATCAAAAAATTCAAATGAATCCATTTGCAATTAGCATCTCATCATTTCATTTTTTAAGCCAAACGACTTTCAATGTTTATGTCAACGACTTTTCAATGTTTTTGTCAAGACAGATATCTCAAACTTCCATCAGTTGCGTGTAGTTCTGTAATACCTATACAAAAATTAGTTTAAAATAAAGCATACCTAGTTTAAGAAATCATATTTTATTATAATTTGTTTTTTGTTTTTTTTGATAACTTTGTAATTGGATATGTAAAAAAACGCACCAGATTATAAACAACTGCACGAACTGTTTGTTTTAATAAAGAAGTTGCAAGAAGTTTTAATAAAGAACTAATTGTTTTAATAAAGAAGTTGCACGAAACATCGTTATTTTCATTATTTAATACCTCAATATTTTCATTGATATCTACAAGCATTCATTCTCACAATTTATTTATTCAGCATTGTTGAGGTATTGCAAGAAGAAGAAACAATAAACTTGAATGAAGATTGCACCCTATGGCATTTGTTATTTTGGTGATCTTGGAAACAATCTTGCACTTTTTTCCAATTTCTGAAGCTAACTTATATATGCGCTGGCTCTTTATTCTTCTCTGTTGTTAAATTTAATTTGTGATTCATACATGAAAAACAAAATACGCAATCTTTTTCAATGTCTGATTATAACTTAAGATTTTTTAAATCAAATATTTTTACAGGAGTAATTTTGAGCTCCTATCTTTGTCCAAGTAAAAATAAAACATTTAGGACAATAGATTTGTTATCAATTAATCAGCTATTTACGTTCTGTGCATTTTCTATTGCGTCAATATTTATATCTTCTGTATTTACAGGATGAATACTTACAACATTGATATTTGCGACATCAGACATCATTTACACTATTTACAACTTTTGTTTTTTTTTTATTTACAACTGATCTTAATGTTAATGAAACAGATTGTGAATCATTGTGCATAGAAATTATGAATAAAACCACCGAAAATATTGTAATTAATTCTATTTATAGACAACCATCTGGTGGTGGGGCGACTGAATAAGTGCGAATTTCATAACTGCGAATCTGCATAAGTGCGACTGGCATAAGTGCGAACTGATATAAGTGCGAACTGGCACAAGTGCGAACTGGCATAAGTGCGAATCACTTGCAAAAACTAGCATAAGTGCGAACTAGCACAATCGCGAACTGGCTTAAGTGCGCCAAAAGAATTTGCAAACATTGGCATAAGTGCGAACTGGCATAAGTGTGAATCAATTGCAAAAACTGGCATAAGTGCGAACTGCCACAAGCGCGAACTGGCATAAGTGCGCCGAAAGAATTTGCAAACATTGGCATAAGTGCGAACTAACATAAGTGCGAACGAATTGCAAAAACTGGCATAAGTGCGAACTGGCACAAGCGCGAATTAGCATAAGTGCGCCGAAAGAATTTGCAAACATTGGCATAAGTGCGAATCAATTGCAAAAACTGAATAAGTGCAAATTTCATAACTGCGAATCTGCATAAGTGCGAAGCAGTTGCAAAGACTGGCATAAGTGCAAACTGGCACAAGCGCGAACTGGCATAAGTGCGCTGAAAGAATTTGCAAACATTGGCATAAGTGCGAAGAGTAAAATGGGGTCAAATGGAATAGTTAAGAATTTTAATTTTTTTTTTTTACGGAAAAATGATTTCTTAAAATTTTTTTTTTTTAAAGAGAATATTGAGCTGTATTTAAATATATAAGAATCGGTATATAAAAATATAAAAAAAAATATTTTATTATACCCTGACATTCGGGGAGAATGAAATACGCAAATCTTTGTGCAAATAAAACAATTCTTTTCTGAAAAAAACAATTATGAAACCGTTAAAGAACAGTTTAAAAAACAACCGAATAAGAAAAAATTTCATTCATATCATTTCATATTAGAATAGATTTAACAACGATTGATTTAATTTGTTCGGGATGGCCCTGCCCACTGAGTGGGGTGATGTGGGCCTATGTTACTTTTTCGCATTTTTTTCATGAAATATACCAACTCATAGTAAAATATGACTTGAGTCATTGAGTATGTATCCAATTTAAACATTTTGTTCAAAAGTTTAAAGATAATAGTCTTACAATAAATGCGCTAAATGCAAAATAACTTTATGTGTTCAAAACAGCAAATCAGAAAAATAAATAAATTAAACATTTTTAAGTCTCTCTTAGCGGTTTTCCAAAAAATTTTGGAAATTCAATTAACGCAGTAAACCATAACTTAAAACCATAACATAAAATATATTAAAAAAATCCAAATATAATTCTCCATATTGAATATATGATATTCCGATTAAAAATTCCAAGTACTTATATTAAGCCTAATCATGATAAAAAAAATTTAAGGAATAAATTAGACGGATGCTCAAGTAAAAATTAACCAAATGTTCTCGTACTATATATTATAGATTCATTATTCTTTAAAAATGCAATGTTTATTTAAAAATAAATTTGATGTGCTAAGATTCAAAACTGCTACTCTCCGGTATCTACTAGTTTCAATGCAAAGTTACATCTTTAATGATCGTCTATATGAATCCGTTGAAAAATAAAATCAGAAAATGAATACAAAAGCATTGCCAGAGATCTCTTATTTACAGCAATAAATACTTTTAAAATGAAAACATTGGTTTTCATTTTAAAAGTATTTATTGCTGTAAAAGTATTAGATTTTTAACAATGCAATAAATACTGACATATAGGCCCAGATTACCCCACCCAACTATGTTATCAATTTAAAAAAAATAAGCATATTTTGGTCTTAATAGAAATTGAACCTAATTATATAGTTTATTTTCTTTGTGATGAACCATTTTCCATATTTTAAAACCCGTTTTTAGTTCATTTTTATTGAAGTTTAAGATTTTTAATTAAAATCTCCTAGTTTAAATGTATACGCCATTTTGAATAAAAAATGTGCTTTAAAAACTCCCTAGTAAGCTGATAATTTTAAGGTAATTTTAAATTTACACGTTTTTTTAAATCTTCAAAAGTGGCCTAAAACCCTCATTACAACGAAAAAAGTTATTTTTTTTCTTACCTGCATAAGGAGCCTAGCCTATTTTTTTTATGAAAAAACTCATGAAAAATTTGACGACCCTGCGCGACCTATTTTTTTAAACGTTTGTTAATGTTTGAATCACATTTGATTCAAACATTAGTTTTTCATAAATATTTTGTGGTTTATCATTTGGTTTTAAAACTTTTTTTATACATGACACTACAGACGATGCAGTGCGAATGTATGAATGGTCAATTTTACTGTTTCCGTGTTTCAAATCTCTTACACCACATTTTTCATTGTCTAAATAATAGATAATAGCAATAAGACCTTTGGTAGTTTTTTTATGAACACTTGTTTGCTAAAATTCGCGGATGTACAATGTTTTTGGCCAGTAGTAGTTTGGGTAAGATAATAAGTTTTTTTAAAACCTTTTTTGCTATTCTTAGAACTTATTATTCTTATTATTTTTCTATCTATAATGATTGCATTTATAATCGTCTTCATTTTCAGACTTCATTTTAAAAACAAATATTCTACCAGCAATAGATAGAATGGGTGCAAACGGAATAAGTTTTACATCGTTGTTTTCGATGTAAACATTTCGACAGCATCATCTGCCGACAGCATCATCTGTCGACATAAAGTCATTTTTATTTTTAATAACATATTCCTCAGTTTTTTGCCTTAATTAATCAATTCTTTTGATGTCGTTGCCTTCATTCTTAAATAAAAAAATACTGATACCACAGGTTTTGAAAACCGACTGGCTACCACCAATAACGTGTTATTAAGGACAATTATAAAATAGTTGTTCGATTATTATAGGTTAAAATAACCTATAGGTTGTTATTAACCTATAAAACTATAAATATTGACGAACAACTTCTTGCCTATTTTTGCTATAAACTTGAGTTTATTCTAATGACTCTAATGAATATCAATATTTAATGACTATAGTGTTATTTACATCAGTTGTGGTTGTGCTCTCTTTTGCTTTATTAAATTTTTGAATGAACTTTCAAAAACCAGAAAAGTTTATAAAAAATAACTTCAAACGTACTTTATGGAAACCCATAACTTCGTACGTACTTTATGGCAACCCAAAAGGAAAAGTTTTTTAAAAGTTTTTTCAAATATTAAAATAGTGCTTTTTTTGAATATGTTTATTATAGCATAAATAAATTATTCTAATATTTTTATGAGCATTTAAAAACTTTCATAAAACCTTTTATAAAATGAAACTTAAAAATTAAAAAAACCTTCAATAAGGGTATGATACTTACTGTTCTGCTCGACATATCTTCCTGTTGTTTTTAACTAAGCGTACCGAAATAAAATAAAAAGTATAAAAGAGAATGATCATTACAAATAATGGTAATCGTCGGGTTATCAATAATGAAATTAAAAATAATATTTGTGTTCAGTGTAAAAATTATTAATCGTTATTTGGTTTTTTGCACGAGTTGAATATCATCTTCAAACTAATTTTTGAATTTTTAGCATTTGGTTGGTTGTCATTGAATACCGTTTGCTTTAACAATAGCAAAATCAAAATGTGAAGTGTAATGTTGATGTAGTTGACATAAAAGTTGTAAAAATTTAATTAAGTATCCACTCAGAGGTTATTTCAGTGGTTATCGGCATGGCCGTAGAGAGGGAGGATTAGGCGGGTGTATTGTCCTAGGGCCCGGCTTTCTTTAAGAGTGGGAGAAAAAAAAAGTAGCTAATTTGGCATTACATGGTACTTATTTTTAGCCAAGATAGGGCCCATAAAGAAATTTGCCCGTTTGCGCTTGTGCCAGTTTGCACTTATGCCAGTTTTTGCAATTGATTCGCACTTATGCCGATTCGTACTTATGCCAATGTTTGCAAATTCTTTCGGCGCACTTATGCCAGTTCGCGCTTGTGCCAGTTTGCACTTATGCCAGTTTTTGTAATTGATTCGCACTTATGCCAGTTTTCACTTATGCCAGTTCGCACTTATGCCAATGTTTGCAAATTCTTTCGGCGCACTTTTGCCAGTTCGCGCTTGTGCCAGTTCGCACTTATGCCAGTTTTTGCAATTGATTCGCACTTATGCCAGTTCGCACTTATGCCAGTCTTTACAACTGCTTCGCACTTATGCAGATTCGCAGTTATGAAATTCGCACTTATTCAGCCTCCTCCGGGTAGTTTAAGAAAATTTAAAACTTATTTAAACAGTTTTTTAACCAAAACTAGTGTAACACGGTAACATGTTTACTTAGCTGATGATTTTAACTTAAATTTGCTTAACTATGCTTCAAATAAAAATGTTCAATACTTTTTAGATACTCTAACCCAACACGGCGGTTATTTTTGATTGTTTTTCTCCCACTTGCTAAGATTTATGAGATTTTAAAAAATTATTTATTATGCGAATGTAACAAAAACACATTTACTCTATCTGTTTTAAGCATTCAAGTTTTAAGTAGTTTTAAGCATTCAAATATGTCCATAGATCGACGTAATAACTTTTGGGTTGAAGAAGAACTGAGGGTTGGAACATGCCAACCCAGATGGACTAAATAAATAATTAATGTGAAAATCTTTTGGTGGAGATGAAATGAATGATATTGCTGAGAGAAATGTAGGTTGCCATCTGGTATTGGCTGGTCCAATGGTAGATGGCTATCTTAAAGAAATCGGTTTCATTGTTTATTCCATGGGAAGTTATGAAAAATATAGTAATTCTGATGAAAGCGTTTGGTTTTGGTTGTAGCATGCTACAGACGCACAATAACAAAAAAAAAAAACTCCTAATGAAAATAACAACCATAGAAGCAGCTAATAAAGTTTTTGATCCTTGTCGATTTGATGGAACAAATTTTTTAGCAAAAAGAATGTTTCACAAAGTTAATCAGGAAGGAAAGCAAAATAAACGCTTTGCATTTAATGGCAGCGCAGAGATTGTAATAACTGAAAACACTCCAATTCAATTTGAATACTCACACATCACACAATATATAAGATTAAGCTTTTACATTCAAAGATGTGCAGATTATTTTGTTGTTGATACTTCATTACAAGCGTTAATGAATCAATAATTTGTGAACTTTAAATATATATATATATATATATATATATATATATATATATATATATATATATATATATATATATATATATATATATATATATATATATATATAATATATATATATATATATATATATATATATATATATATATACACATATTTATATGTGAACTTTGAATATATAATATATATATATATATATATATATATATATATATATATATATATATATATATATATATAATATATATATATAAATATAATATGTATATATATTATATATTTAAAGTTCACATATATTATATATTTAAAGTTCATATATATATATATATATATATATATTATATATATACATACATACATATATACATATATATAATTATTTATATATATATATATATATATATATATATAATATATATATATATTATATATATATAATATATATATATATATATATATATATATATATATATATATATATATATATATATGTATATATATATATATATATATATAATATATATATATATATATATATATACATATTTATATGTGAACTTTAAATATATAATATATATATATATATATACATTTATAAATTAGTAAAAACACTTTCTAATTTTTGATTACTTCAACACTGTGTTTCCCCATCAGTAGGTTCATCAGGAAGAATGTCTAAACATAAAAAAATTTTCAAATTATAGAAAAATTATTTCACAGGAAGTTGGTAATTGTTATAATTAATTATGTAATAACTGTGGTGTTTTGCAACCAGGAAGTTGCATCAACTACATTAGATAATTAAAAAATCATGAAAAGAATTCTTTAGAATTAAGATAAATTTGGACTGGTCATTTGTTTTTATAATTTTTTAAAACGAACTTATTTTCATGTCTGCATTTAGAAATTAATTCTGATTTTTTATTCAGTAAATTTTCTTGATCTAGTGAGTAATAATTTCAAATTTTTCTTGTAAACATAGTATGCATTTTTTTGAAATGTTATTATAGGCAGGCGCAGTTTTTAGGATAGACCACTTTAATTTAACATTAATATTTTTTTCTTTTAGTTGCCAAATATATTTAGACAGCATAGTCTCTTCTGAGTATTTTTTATGTTTAAAAGATTGTTTGGCATAACGTTTTTTCCATTTGCTCTCGGTTAAGCCAATATGTTTATCAGGGTTGTTTTGCGAGGAAACAATGCATTTGTAAATAATATTTTTTGATAAGCACTTGCCATTCATAGGGCAGTCAAGTTTTTGCTTGCAGTTACAATTTTCAGTACTTTTTTCTTTGAGAAATTCATTTTTATTAATCAATGCAAAATTATGGCCTTTTATAATTCTTTCAACATTTTTTGTACAGCTATATCTTACTTACATAGTGTTTCTGTTAAAAATTTTGTGCAATTTATTAGAGGGAGGGAAATGTTTATCAACTAATTTTAAAAACGCTTTTCCAATGTTTGTTGAAACATTTTTGCTGTACGGAGGGTTGAACCAAATTATATTTCTATTTCTATTTCACTTTTTTGCGATCTTTGTTTCAAATTTTAGCTCGAAATTTTTAAATCCGCTTTTTTTAAGAGCATCTTCATACACGCGTTTGGAAGAGTTGAAAATATTTTCATTAGAGGAGTTTTGATTAATTCTATTGTTAATTGAAATGGGAATTTGTTTTTAGATTTGAGGGGGATGATTCGAATTTATATTAATATACGATAATTCATCATTAGGTTTTTTATAAGGCCTATAAGAATTTTCCGAGAGGTTAAATGTGACATCAAGAAAATTCACCATTTTTAAATTAATGTTTATTTCAATTTAAAAGCAATGTTTTTGAAAATTTCTATAATATTTTTTCTGACTTTGTCAAGTTAAGGTCCTGATTTCTTTTTCATTATTATTTAGCCATCATCGCGGTACAAGCCTAATTGATTAAAATGAACTATTTTAGCTAGGGAATTTAAAATATATAAGCCTACAAATTTGCAAATTTCTGCTCTGTCGTAACTTCCCATTGTTACATCAAAACATTCGTGCGTGGTTTTTTTCTTCCACGTCTCGTTATTAAAATAGAGTAAAGTTTTTCTGCAATGTTTAATTAGACGAATAGTGTCGTCTGTAATTTCAGTATGGGTTTTTCTAAATTCTATTGTTTTATCTAAAATTTCTGCTGTAATTGAGGGGTAAAAATCATTAATATCAAATTGTATAAACGTGCATTCATTTTTATTACTAGTTTTAGAAAACCAATTTATAACATCAGTGGTGTTTTTCCACCGTTGCAAATTTAATTTTTTCCAAATAATATTATTTATTTTGTCTAATTTAATTTTACTAACGTGCCCTAGTTCATTTTTTGAAGGTACTAGTAGCCTACAAGGAAGTTTATTTTCAAAATTTGGTTTATGATCTTTTAGTGTGATGAACGCTTGCGCTGGTGCGACTGATTCAATTCTAGCATCTAAATTAATTGTTTTAGCAATGCTTTGGCCTTCTAAATTAATTGAATTTTCTAAATTTTTCGGGGCTTTTGCGTAGTTATTAGAAATATTATCGCGCAATAATTTATGGTAATTATCTAGGGCAATTTAGTATATCTTGCTTGTTTTATCAGCAAAAACTAAAATATTAGGGTTTGATTTTATATTATTAATGTCTAACTTGAGTTCCTTTTGGAAATCATTGTTAATATTTCGAAATTTTATTGTTTTAATCAAGTGTTATAAATCGTTTTCAAAGTTTTCTAGGTTAGGAATAAATGGTGGGGCGTTTTTTGTTTTATATATATATATATATATATATATATATATATATATATATATATATATATATATATATATATATATATATATATATATACAACTTCAATACAGATAAACTCAATTTTTTTCAGTCAATCGTTATCGCAATAATTTAGATCTTCCTATATGTATGAACGGTGATGTACTAGATGAGTCATCTACTCTTCCTCTTCTAGGATTAACTCTTACTTCCAATCTTTCTTGGAAACCATATATCAAATTAGTTGCAAAATTAGCATCTGCATCTCTTTATCAAGCTCGTCACTTTCTTACTTCGGATTCTATTCTCTATCTCTATAAATACCAAACCCGGCCTTGTATGGAATACTGTTGCCATATCTGGGACGGTTTTTCTAATGATGCCCTTTCTCTTTTAGACAAGGTGCAAAAAAGCATTGTAAACATAATTGGACCTGCTCTCGCAGCCAACCTCTAACCATTATCACATTGTCGTAATGTTGCTTCTCTTTCTCTTTTCTACAAATACTATAATGGACACTGCTCTAAAGAGCTAGTGCCTCTTGTGGCATCTACTAAAATTCATTCTCGTGTTACTCGTCATTCAGTTAAGTCTCATCCTTTTTCTGTGACTGTTCCTTAGTGCTTCAAAAATGCTTATTTGTCTAGCTTTTTTCCTCGAACATTACCATCAGTTTTCCTGATTCGTATAATTTGCAATCCTGTAAGTCATCTGTCAATCGTTATCTTGCTCTACAATCTTCGTCTTTTCTCTTTCAGTAACTTCTTACTTTAATTAGTGGCTGCTTGCAGTCTTGTTGGAAGCGAAGATGTTTAAAATATATATATATACAGTATTGGACAAAACATTTGCAACCGATATCGAACAATGCTAAAAAGTGTTCCTAATTTTACATGTCTTAAAAACGAAACGAACTATACTACCACAGCAAACAGTTCAGGAGTCTGGAGTCATAGCATGCCATGACATGAGCAATCAGCTGACAGGTGACAGCACACAGGCAGAATTTTGTTGACAAAAGCCATTTTGCAGCGGACAAAACAAGTGCAACTTTTTTGGTTTGTTTCATTTTATTAAGTCTGGTCCGTGTCAACGTCACGGAAGTTTTTTAATAATTAAAGGAAGTATCTAGAAGTTTCCAGAAGTATGCAGAAGCTTCCAGAAGAAGCATCTGGAAGCATCCAGTAGCATCCAGAAATATCCAGAAGCATCCAGACGCATCCAGAAGCTTCCAGAAGCATCGAAAAGAAGCATCTAGAATCTTCCAGAACAGGTTCACACAGGTTCATTTTATTATATAAGAGACATGTAAATCGACATGTAATTCAGTCAGTATATGGAAGTCAATCAGTCAGTATTATCAAGACAGTTTATCGAAGTGAGTTTTATCAAAGTGTTTTATCGAAGAACATTAATACAAGAAGTGAAATACAACAAGTGTTTCATTACATCAATACAGTCCACATCCAACCAAGACGTTGTGTTCCACAGAGCATTATTGTATCATCACAAGGTAAATGTAACACGGTAAGCCTTGAGGAGCGTGATTATTTATTTTTATTATTTTTATGACTTCAAGTGCAAAAATGGCTCCCGACAATCTTGGATTGGAACTAAGAAAGAAAATTATTGGCGATTACGTAAGTGGAATGTCACAAAAAAGTATTTGTGATAAATATCGCGTGAAAAAATGGACCGTATCAAGACTATATTCCAAATATCGTTCAACGGGAAAGTTGGTAGCAGATAACAAAGGTGGAAGACCGCGTTCCACCACTTCTAGAGAGGATTCTTTGATCGTCAGATCCGTCAAGAAGGATCCCTGGATATCATCAGTCGAGATACAAAAGCAATTAGAGCTGCCTGTATCGGACCGAACAATCAGACGACGTGCTGTCGAAGCCGGATTGTTTTCTCGACGCCCTGCAAAGAAACCACTGATTTCACTAAAAAACCAGAAGAAAAGACTCCTGTTTGCTACATCTCATATTGACTGGAATGTGCAGAAATGGCGAACTGTCCTGTTCAGTGATGAATCGAAGTTTAACATCATTGGGAGCGATGGCATTTGCCGTGTACGTCAACCGGCCGGAAAACGCCTCGATTTACGTTACCGCCATAAGACCCTGAAGCATGGTGGAGGCAATGTAATGGTCTGGGGGGTGTTTTTCTGCTAACGGTCTCGGTCCAATACATCGAAACGATGGAATAATGGACCGTTTCATGTATAAAAATATCCTGAAAGATGTTATGTAGCCTCATGCTGAATGGAATATGCTAATAAGATGGGCTTTTCAGCAAGACAATGATCCGATACACACTGCAAAAGTAGTCAAGCAGTGGTTTCAAGACAACCACCTATCGGTGATGGATTGGCCGCCTCAATCTCCGGATCTCAACCCTATCGAGAACCTGTGGGAGATCGTCAACCGCAGAACTAATCGTGAAGGTGTTCGTAATAAGGATCAACTGTTTGAACAAATCCAAAAGGCCTGGGCAGCGATTCCACAAAGTTTCATTGATCACCTGATCGAATCTATGCCTCGAAGATGCAAGGCTGTGATCGACAACAAAGGATTCGCTACAAAATATTGATAGCGAAGTACAGCTTGGACAACATTTTGTCGAGTTGCACTTGTTTTGTCCAGAAGGAAATCAACTTTTTATAATGTACAAATGTATGAACTTTGTACAAATAATGAACTTTGTGATGAATAAAACTTGAAGAACTTAGTCTCTAAACAGTTACATAATTATTTCTCTAAATTGAAAAAATGCAGCATTTTTATATAAAGAAACTAAATTAGCATTATTTGGTTGCACTCGTTTTGTCCGATGCTGTATATATATATAAATATTTTAAAACATTAAAATCAACTTAATATATTATTATTAAATTGATTTTAAATTAAAATGTTTATAAGACAAAGCAGCCATGTATTATAAAAAGTTGTAAAATAAATGTTTCAAATATATGACAAGAAAAGGTTATCAACAAGTTTGTTTTTAATTTGTAAATCCATAGACACTCCAAGTTCATTAAAACAAACTTTTAACCTCTCTAGTTTATTTTTAATAACTTAGAGTATTAAAATTGAAACATCTCTAGATTTTTTCAATAAACTTATTACATCTCTAGTTTATTTGTAATATGTAAATAACTTAACTAAAAAAGTTATTTATTATTGTTAGTAAAAACGACCATCTTTTTTATTTCAAATCAATCCGATTAAATCGAATGCTGATTTCCTGGGACCATTTTCAAGATAAATAATTTTCAATTTTGAGACCACATGTTTTTATTGTCAGTGTGGGAACCTAGTGTTTACGTTCTGTGATTTTCTTTAATTTTTTGATTAAAGCAAATCACAGATTCACACAACAAATGATTTGTTCTGTGAATAGCTTTGCCCTATGAATAGTTTAAAAAATACATATTTGTGCGGATTTAAAAAATAATAATTTAATTGCTGATTTTTGAAAAAAAATTTACTGATTGCAAAGATCGCTAATAGAAATTAAAATAAAATGTTTTAACGTATATAATAAGGGGTCGTTCGCAAATTACGTCACGCCAAAACCCGACTTTTTAGACCCTCCCCCTTTTGTCACAAAATAATAAATTTTCAAAGTATCGATACCGAGTATCGGGACTTTTCCTTGGTATTGGAATCGGGAAAAAATTGTCTTAGGCACATCTCTAGTATACAGTATTTTATTTTATTCCGTTTAAAAAAAAGCTGTGACATCACAAATATTTTATATTATACTCTTCACTATCTATACTGTAAAATCGTCTACTTCTGTTGCTTCTTTAAGAGTGCTGTAACAGTAATGAAAAAATATATTGTATATTCGGTACAAAATCTTTTACAGCGATAAGACAAACAGAAATTATTTGTATAAGCTTTTCATCAATGGAGCATAAATTTGTTAAAGATCGTAAAACTAGGCTCCTGAATTAGACTTGAATTGAAACTCACTACAGTGTTTGATAAATGAAACTGGTATGAAAAATGAAGGGTATAGAAAATGTGAAAATGGTTGCCACGATAACTAGGAATGATATATCATGGTGTTTGTTATTATCTAGATAATTAACACATTCTTTGGATTACCTTTGACGCCTTTAAACCTCATCAAATTGGTTGCCTTTTTTTCTAGAAATTGAGGAGTTGCACCCCCCCCCCCCACACACTTTAAAGGCCGTGTCGACGGCCCTTGTTTAGCTTGATCAGATTTGGTTATAGTAAAATAATTAAGTGCAGCTTTGTCTGAAATTATGTTTAATATTTGTGAAATAATCAAACCATAACACTTTTTTTAAAAAAAAACATGTAAAAACCTGAATAAATTATAACAATACGATCCACTGTGTTACATATATAGTTGTTATAACAATGAACTGTAAACTAGTATGTAAAAGTAAACAAACAATAATAATAGTAAATTCCATAATAGAAAATGTCAAAGAAATTTAAACAAATATACATAAAAGTGCAAATGCAAATAAAAATATTTAAAAGTTTTTTAAATTGATAACATAAATACCATCAAATTAAGTTGCTTGACTCATAAAATCTTGATTCAATTTATCTCCAGTTTTTTATTAACCTGAACTCTTAGTTTATGATTTTAAAGATAAACATCTAACAGAGGTTAAACTATTAAAATCATTTCTAAAAGTGCAGGTTAGCTTTTAGTAGCTTGACTCACATAGCATCACTAGAAAGAAAATTTAACATTTTAGTTTTGAACCTTCAACATACTAATCAGGGTATTTTAAAGACATAAACATATTTAACTAACATAACATTAACACATTTAACCAACACTAACATACACACATTTAAAACTCGTATATACATAATCTTGAATATCATATTAGAAAATTAACTGACATAGAATTGCAAACATGTCTTGACCTAACAATTTTAATAGTATTTTGAAACATTTTGATAAGGAAAACAGTAGTATCTTAACTGAATCGTTAAATCTTTAAACTGAATCTTTAAAGTTTTTAAAAATCTTTAAAAATTTAACTGAATCTTTAAATCATAAGTTAAGTTAAATTAACTGAATCTTTAAATTCATAAATATTGTTAAAAAATACAATCCAAAACAACAATTTGTTTTTATAGAAAGTATAATATTTTTAAATATAACAATTAAAAATTAATACGTTTAGAATAAAAATAATTTGAAAATTCAGATTAAACAAAATTATAAATAACACATAAAATAAAAATACTAAGAACTCACCCCAAGTGAAAGTTGACCTACCCCGAGTTTTAACGAAAAACCGTACTCAGGATGATATTTCACTTAGAGTCAGGCTTCCTTAAAAAACGGACTTGGGGTTGAACACTACTTTAAGTAAAACTTACTAGTTTCAAAGGAAGATTATAAGTAGTCTTTGGAAGAAATTGATTATTGCGCACTCTTAGTGTCATGGCTAGATGGTGCCGTTGCAGAACCCCCAATCTTTATTCGGGCCCCAAAATCTCCATTTTTATACTTTCTGATCTCTTGGAAGGGGCATTTGATATTGAATATAACAAACAGAACCCTAATATACATATAACTAGTTGTTGCCCCGTAAAATACAGGTCTGGTAGGTCTAATTAGTAAAATCACATGTTATATGCACTGTAGAAAATCCCTTGTTCCACTGCTAGTAGCTTAAACAGTAACATAAAAATAAGCTAAGGCCTAAATATTTGAACTCAAGGGACAGTTGTATTTAATATACATTTATATATAATAACTTATGAGTGTTAAAACAGAATAAAAATATAGATATAATGATCGCATACCTATTTGTATATATAGGTTTATCTATTTAGTTAGAAAACCCTCAATCTCCTAATTAACTCTGCCTTGTTTCTACTAGTACTTTTACTGCGTAGTCTTAATTCACCCTTTAATTGTTTTAAAGAAAGTTCTCTAGGAATAATATTGATAATTTGATTTTGTGCGTGTGATGTTAAGTGTTGTAAAAGTTTGTTATTGTCACCAAATCGTTCAATGCAAACTTGACATTGGTATTGTTTTAAAATAGCCAAATGTCTTCAGTTAATTCACCTTTTTCGACACATTGCATCAATGGAACTGCAAATATGCAACAACCACAAAGTTGCTCTGTTACAAGTTGTCGTGAACAATGGCATATTGATTCACTATCTAAGTTAGCTGGCACTCTTAATTTGTAGTGTGAGTGATAAGATATGTTCATAGGAAAATAATAAGGAAGATAAAAGTTTCTCACAAAACTTGATCTCTACAGCTGATGCCATTTACCTTGTTCGTCACAAGAAACTGATCGATTACTTTTATTTTTCAGTTGTTGCTTTAAAGACGAGTGTTTTGATTCTTTTCCCTGCATCAATAAAACTCCATAACCAACATTATATTTTATATATATATTCATTGCATGATATGGTACAACATACCCTATTGTCCATACAGTACTTTGGCAGCTTTATGGAAAAAACAATGAAAACAAATTAAAATACCTGCTGCAATACTTAGCAACATCTGCTGAATAATTTTCTGATGTAATATTATACTTGTTAATCAAAACTCCAGCATCACGCAAAGATTCACATACTTTAGCTAATGCAACTCTTTCAAGTTTTTGAATATTGCTTTCGCCGGCAATCTGTAAAATGTCAACAAGGCGAAAACTATATTGGGCTAAAGAAACCGCTTGAGCTCTAATCAGCCTTGTTTCTAATTTGCTTATTCGTTTACTTTCATTTTGATAATGTTCTCTAATATTCTTTGCTAGAAATCTTAAACCGCACCCTAACTCATCTGCTTCTTTAGGAGGGTTACTTAAGGAGCTTATAAATTGCTCAAAAACTCCACGACGCACTGATTCTTTATAAATTAAGTCAAGAACGTGTTGCCAATTATTTATCTCTAAATGAAGTGGTTCTGGACGAATGGAATCAGCAAATTTTCCAATATGTGGTTCCCCAAGTTGTCGAATTCCATTTTCTGCCATAAAATTTAACTTTTTATTGTGTTTTGCTGATTTTGAAGCAATCGCATTTTGTGTGTTCTCAAACTCTTTTAGCATTGCTAATTCCTTAATTCATGATTCCATGGTAGGTACCTGCCATGTGGCTTCAGCACCTCCAATGGTTTTATTATGTTGTGTTAATTCACTCTTATGCACATTTGCAGAAGGTGAAGGATATGTTGCACTTGTAGGTAACACATTTGCAGCAAAACACAACCATGAAATATCAGCCAATGACACAAATTCAAAACTTGTTTTGATGTTGTTGATGTAGAGTACATTGCCTAAAATTAATTCCATTTCTTCCGAATGTTGCTTCCACAATAACTTGCATACTTTATCTTTTTCACTAGCTGTTATCATATGTAGTGGATAAATAAATTCCCAACTGCGGATACGTTTACCGAAATTCCACATCAATAAAATCCCGATTGTAATAGTTTTTTCTTTAGACTCTGGAGCTCTATCATTAAAAAATTCAACAACAAAATTTCACCAATGTCCAATGGCTCTACAAACTTTTCAACAGTTTTATTTAAAACATTTGACATGTTCAATTCAAAGTTGACATTGCCATATTGAACTGAATTTACAGAAGAAATATTTGAAATATCAGAAAATGTGGATTTCTGTACTTTGCATATCATGTTGTATTTACGTAGAGATAAATAAGTAGCATATTTTAAAGCAACTGCTTTGTTTATACTTTTAATATAATTGTTTGAAATTGATCAATGTAAATTTTCAAGAAAATTTCCTTTTGTAATACACAAAGAACTGCTCCATTAATTTTACTGGGGTAATACTACATAAAAGATCCCACACACCATAAATAGCTCCATAGCTGCCTCCATTAATAAACTCCATAATGTTTTGTGACTCAGCTCATCTTCGATATTTTGTTGAACATGCTGCATCATTAATCATAAAGTCAGTTGTAGGTTATTTGACCGTTTAGTTCTTGCATATTCCTTTTGTTCAATCAGTAATTTTACTTTTTCATACTGGGCATTTAAAGCATTTAACTCATTTTCAATTTCTGCCTGTTCAGATATGGCAGCATCGATACTTTGTTGAATAGCTTCTTTATCTTTTTTTTAAGGGTCACAATATCATCATTCAATTGATTTGTCTGTGATACTACAAAAAAGAACATAAAAT
The DNA here is from genome assembly GCF_038396675.1 of Hydra vulgaris. NCBI lineage: Eukaryota > Metazoa > Cnidaria > Hydrozoa > Anthoathecata > Hydridae > Hydra > Hydra vulgaris. The sequence goes on along the minus strand of NC_088930.1, from coordinate 2,020,642 downwards.
TGTTTAAAAAATTATAGTTTGGCAAAAATGCGGTATAAAAATTTATTTCTGGCTATTATTACGCGGTATAATTTTTATTGTTGTTGTTCTAGAAAATATAGGGAATTTTCTAGAAAAGGTTCTATAAAACTCAAAAAAACACTCTAGAAAAAAAAAAAAGGTCATTGACTTTTGAGAATTTTAAGCCCATTGGGAATTCCGTGTTATATGCAGCACCATTGGGCTAGCTAACACCCTGAACTAATAAAATATTTATGTATATATAATATAATATAATATATATATATATATATATATATATATATATATATATATATATATATATATATATATATATATATATATATTATATATATAAAAATAAATGTACATGTATTATTAGTTAGATAAGAAAAAGTCTATATAATTTTCACTAACTCTAGTATTTGTCAATATAATGAGAAAATTACTAACCTTTAGCAGCATTCAGTTGGAAAAAGACTTTATTATTTTGTAACAAATTATCTAAAAGCAATTGTTGCTGAACAGGTGAAGTGTTCCAAAATGACTCACTAAAGGTACGTTTAGTGCCACATTTTGATTTATGGTTCGCCAATTTAGAGCAGGTTTTTCTTTTGCCACATCTTTAAAAAACAAACACGCTAAGTAAACAAAACTATAAGTGTAATGCAATTTACTCTAATTTCATAATTTAATTATTTTATACCATAGGTGACTATATATATATATATATATATATATATATATATATATATATATATATATATATATATATATATATATATATATATATATATATATATATATATATATATATATATATATATATATATATATATATATATATATATATATATATATATATATATATATATATATATATATATATATATATATATATATATATATATATATATATATATATATATATATATATATATATATTATATATATATATATATATATATATATATATATATATATATATATATATATATATATATATATATATATATATATATATATATATATATATATATATATATATATATATATATATATATATATATATATATATATATATATATATATATATATATATATATATATATATATATATATATATATATATATATATATATATATATATATATATATATATATATATATATATATATATATATATATATATATATATATATATATATATATATATATATATATATATATATATATATATATATATATATATATATATATATATATATATATATATATATATATATATATATATATATATATATATATATATAATATATATATATATATATATATATATATATATATATATATATATATATATATATATATATATATATATATATATATATATATATATATATATATATATATATATATATATATATATATATATATATATATATATATATATATATATATATATATATATATATATATATATATATATATATATATATATATATATATATATATATATATATATATATATATATATATATATATATATATATATATATATATATATATATATATATATATATATATATATATATATATATATATATATATATATATATATATATATATATATATATATATATATATATATATATATATATATATATATATATATATATATATATATATATATATATATATAGCACTTTTTGTTAATTTTCAGACCTATGTTTTTATACGATTCTTAATCAGCATAAAATTCTCTATCATAATCAGCAATAAAAAAAAGGGGGGGAGAAACTGCAGTAGCGCCAATTTAAGTCCAGTCGTCATGATTGTATGAAGAGTTATTTTGGATTTGTGTATTGCTTTTAGTATAATCCCTTGGTTGTCCGACGGGTAATTTATTTGCTTTGTTTCTTTTTATTTTTCTTTCGAATTTTCTCTGATCGTATTCTGCTTTTTTGTATGCCTTAAATATTAATAGTTCATCTTCCGAGCATTTTGTTTTATCAAAGCCGTAGAATAAATTTAAGTTGTAAACATGTCTCCCAGTATAATCTAAGCGAAGATATTCTGAGGGAAGTTCGATTTGTTTTTCTAGTTCTTCTATGTTTACTTCATTTATGACGTTGTCGCTATGAGGTTCGATTTTGCTTGCAATATTATTATTGTTAAAATTTTGACTTTCTTCCATGTGATTTTCTGTTTCTTGTGTTTGAGAATTTGTTTCAGTTGATTGTGGTATTTGTTCGGGTATCTTTTCTTTTGTTTTATTTAAGTTATTTGTATCGTTGTTTAAAATTTGGTTTTCGACAGAGTTTTGGCGTATCACCATAGGGGCTTCTGATTCTTGTGGTTTAGAAAATTTAATTGTTGGTTCAGGTATTTCTTTCGATGTTTCTGGTTCATTAGTTTCCGTTACTTTTTTTCTAGGTTCTTCGGTCACATCTATAAAGTTTTCTTTTGGTTTTAGGTTATCTTCTTTGTTTTGTCCGGTATAGATTATCCTGATGTTATATCCGCATAGTTTTAAAGATCTTGGTATTGGTTTATTTAATTGATTCATCATAGCAACTAGAATTCCTGTATAGTAGGATGTTCCGTTTTTGGGCGTTTTGCGATATACTGCTCTTGTGTGTATATGTTTCCCATATCCGAGTTGCTCAAGAGCCACCCCGACAGGTAAATATTTTTTTTCGAGAGGCAAACCGATTACCGATACTGCAACTCGTTTGCATAAGTTTCTAGTTGGGGTAGAATTATAAAAATAGTGGGTTACACCCACTATTTTTATAAGCAGAGGTTCATCGCTAATTTACGATGTTTTGCCAGTATTAAATATGGCTTCCTCCAAAAAAAAAAGGCTTCATATTTCCTAACGGTATTTTTACGGATATAGACATCTATGTATTTATATATATCATTGAACAGTTAAAAATAAATGCCGTGAATATATCATAATACCGACAATAAATAAGTCAACGAGAATATCTAAGACTACATCGTCATTACTTGATAATATAGTTACTAACAATTTTTAAAACTGTCGTTTAGGAACGGGCATAATTAAAATTGATTTAACAGATCACTTTCCAATATTCTTAATTACTGATAACATTACCCATACTAACCCCCATGATAACATTACCCATACTAAAAAAAATAGCTAAGAAACTTAACTCATTTTTTTTTTAAGTTGGGCCGAACCTGGCGAGTAAAGTTCCGCAAATTACCATAAAGTTCGAATCTTATATTAAACCGTGTAATACTATTATGGAAGAATCCAATTCAAATCTAAGCGAGATAAGGAATGCTTTTAATAGTCTTAAAAGTAATAAAAGTGCGGGCATTGACAAAATTAGTGTAAATGTTGCTAAGTCAGTTTTCGATATCATTGAACCGTCATTATTTCATATTTTTGACCTTTTATTAAAACTAGGTGTTGTGCCAAAAAAACTCAAAGTTGCCGTAATCACTCCAATTTTTAAATCTGGTGACGAAACTTGAAAAAAGATAATTCAACTAACCATGCGGTAATCGAACTGATAATCATGTATCAGATGAATTCAACTATTTTACCTTAGGAGTTTTTATTGATCTGTCAAAAGCCTTTGACACTGTTAACCATTAGATACTTATAAAACAATTGGAACTCTATGTAGTAAAAAATAAAAACTTACTTTGGTTTAAAGATTACCTGGCGAACAGGTCACAATGTATTATTTATAAAAAAGTTGAAAAAGAAAAACACATTACATGTGATGTGCCCCAAGGTTCAATCTTAAGACCATTATTATTTTTATTGTATATAAATGATTTATACTTAGCATAAAATATTTTAAATGTTATATTGTTTGCAGACGACTCCAGTATTTTTTGTTCCAACAAAAACATAAAAGTTCTCTTTAATATATTTAATGAAGAACTATTAAAAATAAACGAGTGGTTTACAAGTAATAGGCTTTCATTAAATGTAGAAAAAACTAAATTTATTTTATTCTCCAAACCTAGTAAAGGTGATGATGTTCCTTTAAAATTACCTAGTCTTTTAATCAATAAAACATTTATTAAAAGGGAACCAATCGTTAATTTTTTAGGAGTAATACTAAATGAAAGTTTGTCATGGAAACCACATATAAAATACATAGAAAATAAAATCTCAATAAATATTTCCATATTATATAAAACTAAACCATATCTTAACACTGCTTCCTTGAAAAAAATATACTTTTCATTTATTCATAGTTTTACCTTATACTGTAATATTGTATGTGGTAGTACTAATTATAGTAAATTAAAAAAACATTATAGTAAGCAAAAATACGCATGCAGGATTGTATTTGGTGCACACAGAACTTTTCATTGTGAACCTCTTTTAAGGAAGCTTGGTGCCCTAAGTATCTATAAACTTAATATACCCAAGTTCTACAATTCATGATTAAAATAAAACATGGGCTTTTTCCTACTGTATTTCAGTCTTACTTTAGTGAAATCTCGCACAAGTATCCTACTAAATTTTCAATTAACAACTTTATTGTACCAAAAACTAATTTAAAACTAAGTTTTTACCAAATTCAATACCATGGACCGTTTCTATGGAAACACTTTTCAAAATTTATTACAAAAAAAAATAATATTCAAAACATCTCTTTGTAACAATTCAGGAAAGAATCTAAGATTCTCATCTTTCGTCTGCATTTTAAGCCTGCAAATGCAGATATGATATCTTCTAAATTGGTGGAATCCAATGTCCGATGTTTCTATTCAATAGAAAGATCGATATTCAATAGACGTTCCTGACCTATTATATAATGAATGAATAGAATATTATATGTAACTTTAAACGTTGAAAAATATACGAGTCTGCTGTTATTTAAGATTGTTATTGTTCAAAAGATTTTTAATAATGTGTTCTTTATACTATATGTATTTTTTTGTGTTGTATATATACCTATAGCTGAGCAATGAACACTCTTGATCCTTTTCAATGTTGAAAATGAAAGTTCTTTGGAACAATTTGTTATAGCGGTGGTCAAGAAGATTTGAAGGGCTACGTCCATGTTAAAGAACGTTGATTCAAGATTCTTATGTTTAATTAGTTTAAAATCCAGAGCTGAAGGTTTTTGTTTGCCGTTTTCATTATTTATCCCAGTCGGAATAAAAGCTCCAAAATGAAGACATTCGTTCAATAAGTGAGAGTTGAGATCAGTAGGATATCGGTCAACAAGTTTTTGCGTTCTGCAAGTAATCTCCGAAATATCCATCCAGCGGAGATTCACAAGGAAACCAAATTGAAAATTCGATTCAGAATAGGCTTTCTTTCTTTTATCTAAAGAGTTCATTAGTTTTGTACGTGATCTCATTAACGTTGACAATCATTTTATATTGCTCAGAAAACACTGTAGTTTCCACACTATTAACTTCATCGTAATGCCTCTTGCGTGCTAATGGGCGCCTTTAATCGTAGGCATATTCATCCGTGTTGACCAAAGACACGGCTTCTTTTTCATATTTTCGAAATTGGAGCGAGCTTGCTGCACATAATGCTCCCGGGAGTTGTACAGTTCTTCGACCATACCTAAATCAAGCTTGACTCACTGCGGTTTCTTGTTAACTTTGTTAAACCTCTCCGTGATTCTGTTTCAAATTTTTATTAAAATAGCTGTCTCAAGTTGTTCCGTTTTAGTCAAAAATTCAAAGACTTCTGCGCTTGTTTTTTCTTTTTGAGTAAGATCGTCGTTACGATCAAGAAGAGCTGTCTATACAGAAAGTATTTGTTAATAAGTATGTACAATCACAAATGAAATATGTTTTTATTTGATTTTCTAAATAATCCTTAATCACTTTGTAAATAGAATAATCCCTTTCAATGGTTAAACAAGCATCAGCACGCGCTAACTAACGAGTTTGTGCGAGAGTCTTGGGAGCCTTAACACGTATTCTAGTTGGGAACTTTGACTTTAAGACCCTTCATTAATGCGTTGATGCAGCATAAACGTTATAAATTTTTTGAAGAAAGCTAAAGAAATTAACAGCAGCTTCGTTGGATTCGGCGGCACTTACTCCTACGAGGTTCAAAGAGTGAGCGACACATGGAATGTATTCGGAAACAACGTTGATCTCTTTAATTCTTGCTTATAAACCAAAGTAGATTCTAGGCATATTACTGACATTGTAGTATGACTGGAGTAGATTTGTATAGAATCAATATTTGTATGGAATCAACGAATGTTGATTACAAACAGATCTAATTTTTTCAAAACGATTTCAAGCATGGAAACTTCAAAATGAATATGCATGGAAATGAATGCTAAGAACCGCTCAAATGGTTCTCATTTTGTAAAACATAACGCAGAATAAAGCAGAGTTAGTGGATGTGCGGCACATTAGGAGTAGAATCAACTATGATTGAGCAATATTTCGAAAAATATCCAATAAAGTTTCCGCTGCTTATCGATCCTAGTTTTTCGTCGGATCTGATGAACAATAAATAAAATATCCAATTATTTTCAATTATAAAAAAATTTCAGCAGCATTGTTACATAATAAATGATATCACGTGATAAGTGTGATTCGATTAAAGTAATAAATGATATCACGTGATAAGTGTGGTTCAATTAAAGTAATAAAGGATATCGCGTGATAAGTGTGATTCAATTAAAGTATTTATAACTATTAGTTTAAGTTTGAGTATTTAAATTTTTTTACACACAAACCTTGAAGAGAGATAAAACGTCGTAAAACTTGGGTCCAATACTCCTTTTCAGCCTGGTATTGTTTGGTAAACTCTAAATCTATCCTTCTCTTGACTGCTTCACTTCGAGATAAGAATGCGGCAATGGCATGAAAGTGCTCGGTGGTTTGCTCATGTTCACTAAGGGAGATTTTGGCATGTTGCCAGTTCCAGAATGCTTCCGTTTTCTTTTGAAACTGAAGCCAATTGCGTAATACTTTCTTCCTTCTTTACTTTCCGTACTAAAGTAACGGTGTGAATGAGCTCGACGATGCCTCCAGAATCACGGTACTCTGAGGATGAGAAGATGGATTTGACAAGATATGGTCGATCAGCTCCGAGTTGTCACAATTCCAATTAGCAGGGTTGTTGAAATGAGGATCATTTGAACTATGTAGAAAATCTCTTGTATCTGCACTTCATGTGATTTGTGGACGTCCACGAATTGGTCCGGACCAAAGTGTTGACATTTTTATCTTGAGTTTTATTAAGAAGTGGAGAAGGCAATCTTGATCTAAATAAATTAAAATTGTTAATTATGATGAATAAATACAAGTAATTATATAAAATATTATACACAAACAAACTTAAAAAAAAACAATAATTCAAGACTCATCAAAACACATTCTATTTGGAATTCAAATTTCATTCTAAATCATCAAAACGCATTCCATTCTTGAAAACCTTTTAAGTTAACTTTTTATAACGTTATTGTAATTCTTTTTCATTTTTTGTTTAAATATTTTTTTTTTTTTATTCCATAGCCTTTTTTAATTCCGTTTGTTTTTTCTTTCCGTTATCCTCTCTTTTAATAATTTGTTTTTTCAATTATTTGTTTTTTTTTTATTGGTTTGATTTATTTATAAGATTTTTTTTTTTTTTTTTGCAATTGTTCCAACTCGAAAGATCAAGTCGTTAAAAAAAAAAAAATCTAATTTGCGATATGTCGTACGCGCAGTTATTGCAAAGATTAAAGATCTCTGGTACCTGAGAGGAAGTCAAGGATAGAGGCCGATAGTATTTTTTGTTTCAAATTATTCAATATATCTTTCAAAAGTTCACTTTGACGCTCTGGCCCCTTTAACTCCGTGGCCTCCCGCCACCTATTCAGTGTGTCCGTGGCACTGTTTATTGTATATAGCATGCATAAAAAATAACATAACATTATTTCAAAACCAAAATTGTTTTGGTATAAAAAAACGTAGATTACCCAAATAGTGTGATACGACTCTAAGCTTATAGTAGGTTTAAATGTTTTATGTTTGCTTGCTTGTTTCCTGCTTTTATCTTTTTTTTACAAAGAGGTTTTTTTTTTTGAATTGGGAATGTGGAACTTTGTTTCTTATTTAAACAACGATCTTTTCAAGTATTTTAAAATTTTTTTTATTTTGCATAGCTTATGCAGT
>NC_088930.1:1997500-2010000 GCF_038396675.1 Hydra vulgaris | reverse complement strand
GTTTTACAGTTTTTTTAAATGCTTTAATTGTGGTTATAGATTTTACGTCATTATTCAGAATCGAGCTCCACAGACGAGGACCCCGACAAGTAATTGAGTAGTCCGATTCCCTTTATTAATCACAAATACTCAGCAAAACATTTTAATGGAACTTTTTATATCAAGAGAGAATCAGTAAAAAAAATCGTCTGTTTTTATTAATCAAACAATTTCATAGTAAAGCCATCTTTAGTAAAAAAATGTTTCTTCTCTGAGGTGCTTCATTTTCGACAACTTTGCCCTACCTAATTCTGTTTATAATTAATAATTTTATTACTTCTTATTAACAATTTTTTGATTGATGCAGCTATGGCTGTATTATTAACTGATACCCGTAGGCTCAGCGGAGTGTACATTCATTGACTGGCTTGATTAGCAATAAGCTCAGTGAAGTAAATATACTTTGACAAGAAAAATCAATCAAGATTCTGCATATTATGGGTGTTTTTAGTACCTACCAAGGCAGTGACCGGGTATACAAAGGCTGGGTATTCCTTTATTATTTTTGATGACAATCAGAAGATAAAACTTCCGGAATTTTATACATTTATTTAAAGATAATGGCGGTGTTAGCGGAGGGGAAGAATCTAATGTTGGCGGGTGAAGGGGAAGAATCTGAGCCTTTTATTAAATTAAGTCATTTCGTTTAAAGATTAGTAATTTTTATTTTTTTATTGTATTTTTACCTGGTAAAATATTTTTGTCTTGTATTATTTTTATTTTTATTCTAAGTATTCTCTTTTTATCTAGTATATATTTGTCTTTTTTAGTTATTAGGTCTACTTTTTTAGTTATAAGGTCTACGTTTAATCTATATACATAAAAATCATAGCTAAAATATTTCATTAAATACTCAATACGATGCGCTACGATAAGCGACGATAATTTTTGTTAAAAATCTGAAATTTTTATTAATAAAAAAAATTTTAAACGTCTATAATTAAAAAAAATATGCAGACACAATTTTTCTGAATATATTTATTATAATAACTTTATATGAATAACAACATATTTCTTAGATGACTATATAAAGTTATAGCCCCCCTCCCCTAAGGAGTATTAAATTTGTTTTCTGCAAAGCTCATTTTTGACATATTTAAATTTCTGAATAAAAACTGCACGGTTGGATAAATTAAATTCATTGGACCGTGTTTATTTTAAACAATTCAGGGGGTCAAACAAATTTTCAAGTTAACGTAAATGTTATACTATTTTTTATATATACCGTGCTAAATATTCTTCTAAAATGACATATATAAACGCAAATATATACATACATATATACAAATATTATTGTTAACGAAAATTAAAGTGTTGTTCAAAAAGCAATCAGAAAATTAGGCTTAACAAATATTTTTGTTTTTATGATATAACATATTTTAAAGTAATTGAAATATTGATTAAACGTTTTACATATAACAAAATTTCTACCCCCTTTATGAATTATATGAGAAAATGGGCAACTCAATGATTTCATAATAACGCAACTGGTTTAGTATACAGCTTGATCAGTTTAGAAAATAATTCTGGGCTTGAAAACTTGCCAAGGTAGGTGGTGATAATTTATAATGAGATACTTTTAAAAATTTAAAAGTTATAATAAAAATAAGTTGTACATGTTATTTAAATGAAAATATAAATATTATTAAAAAATATGTTTATATGAAAGTTTAAATTATAAAATTATTATTTTATTCATATTTGATTTTAAGTTTTGTAATCCGAGCAACAACTTACAGCCCTATTAAACCCTAGTTTAAAATTGCAAACAGTTTGATAATTTTTTTTATTTTAATCATTGTAATCTGATTGAATGAGTTTAACCTTAGATGTAAGAGGATTATTTTATTTAGATGAACGGGAGGATTATCCTGACGCTTGCTCTAGTAGCGTGTATTCTGGTTGTTTCTCTTGATGCCAAGCCAGTTAAGAAAGACAAAAAAAAAGAAAAGAAACACGTCGAAAAACAACAAGCTAAACATGTGAAAAAAGCTCTAAGTAAGATTTTTAACAACTTTGCCAAATGTTAATTTAAAACTAAAAAAATTTGTAAAACATGGTTGTTTTTATTTTTACTTTTTTACTAATAGCACCCCCAGAAAAGAAAAAGCAATTTGCTAATAACGATGAACAACAGTCTGATGATGCTGTTGATCCGGATGTAGCGGCAGATGATGCCGCTGCTGCTCCAGCTCCAGAGGCTCCTGCTGATGACACCCAAGAGCAAGCTGCAGAACCAACAGCTGATGCACCACAACCAGATCCTAATGCAAAGTAAGCTGTTATTTTTATTTTATTTAGTACTTTGGTTGTAAAGTGCTTTACTTGCTTTACTTTAGTGCTTTACTATGCTTTACTTAATCTGTTATAAATTTTGATCGACTTCGTTTTAAGTTATAAAGTATTATTATCTAAACACGTAATAGCTAAACATGTGACAGTTTTGTTTGTTACATGTATTTTAGTTATGATAATTATTATGTTAAGGAATATTAACTATATACCTTAAAAAATAACGGTTAAAGTTAAAAATAAAAAACATTTTTTCTAGTCTTGACGATTTACCTGATGATCAAGAAGCTCCAGCCCCTCCACCACCACCACCACCACCACCACCACCAGCTGATGATGATGACACTTCCGGAAGTGGTAAGTTTATCTAAAACACTTTTTTTTTGTGTATTAAGAGTTCAGTAGATGCACATTCATTACATCACACCTTAACAATCCAATTTAGCATGAAATTTCGTTAATCAATTGAGACCTAATGTCTTTATTTGTTTTGTAATAGGCGCACCCCCATTAGATGTTTCAATACCCAAACCGCTTCCACGCTTATGCCCAGGAGACTGTGACCCAGAATGTGCTCCTGCATGTCATGATTTTTGTTGCAATGGCCATCCAGATATGGCAAGATATGCTGCAAACCAGCAACAAATGCAGTGCAGTCCTTCTTGCGCACCATCCTATAGTTCCTCCTGTTGCTCTTCAATGCAATCGTCCCTTCCTATGCAGTTACCAAATTTACAATCACAATGCAGTCTATCTTGCGCACCTACCTATAATCCTTCCTGTTGCTCTTCTATGCAATCCTACCCTCCTATGCAGGTACCAAATCAACAATCACAATGTAATCCTTCTTGCGCACCTACATATAATCCCTCTTGCTGCTCCTCTTCCATGCAACCACCTGCTCCAATGCCAATGCTACCAATGCAAACTTATACCCAACCAATATGTTCTCAACCACCTTGTTTACCTTATCAAACAAATTCACAAGTTACATGCTCTCAACCTCCCTGTGTTAATCCAATGCAAACAACAACATGTCAAGTTCCACCATCATGTCAGATTCCTCCAGCCCCAACTAATTGCGGCGTTGGTTTACAGCGCTGCGTACCTGCCCAGGCTCCTCCGTTACCAGCAGGATGTGTGGTTCCACAAGGTTGCTCTATGCCACCTCCACCATTACAGTGTCTCCCACCTGGAGCTTGTTTGCCAGAACATCTTCCAGGACCTATAACAAAATCAAAGCCAATTGAGTTAACTATTAGTTGCTCAACCCCTCCTTGTGTTCAACCTCAACCTGCTCAGATACCATGCAGTTATCCATGCGCACAATACCCACAGCAATATTCACAACCAAATAGCGCTCAGTTTCCTTGTACATATCCATGCGGTCAACAAATGCCCGTTTTTAGCCCCCAACAACCATGTGGATTTTCATGTGTACAGCAAGCTCCGCAGCAAGCTATACAACAAAATCCTTGTGCTTCTCCTTGTGTTCAAATTCCTATGCAGCAACCATGTGGACCCTCTTGCGGGCAACAAACTCCAATTCAGCAACCTTGCGGTTTCCCCTGCACTCAACAAGTGTCTCTTCCACAAGCCCCTTGTCTTTCAGGCGTTCAATGTTTAAACCAACAACCTGCATGCTCTTCTTTGTGCAAACGTGTATGCTCACCAAAATGTCCAAAACATTGTTGCATATCAAAAAAATCAAAACAACAAAAAAAGAAAAAAATTGCATAAAAAAATTAAAAATTTAATTTATTAATGAAGTCTGTAAATACCATACATAGAGTTTCTTACTAAACGTTTTAGGTATACTGCCTCCTCCTCCTCCTCCTCCTCCACCACCTCCTCCTTGTGAAACACCGTGTGCTTTACCTCCCCCTCCTCCACCACCTATGGATATGGGTTGTGCTCCTAGTTGCAATATGGCAATGCAGATGCCAATGCAGCCCCCACCTATGATGCCAGTTCAACAAGGTTGTATGGGATGTGCGCAACCACCACCTATGATGCCAATGCAGCAAGGTTGTATGGGCTGTGCTCAGCCCCCACCCATGATGCCAATGCAGCAAGGTTGTATGGGATGTGCCCAACCCCCACCCATGATGCAAATGCAAATGCCAATGCAACAAGGTTGTGGCAGTGGATGCGGTCAATCTCCACCTCAGTTACCAATGATGCAGCAAGGTTGTATGGGTTGCAGTCAACCCCCACCAATGATGCCCTCCTGCGATGCTTGCAAGAAGTTCTGCACCAAAGGTTGTTCAAAGAAGTGTTGTAAAAAAAGGACTAACGAAAAGAACGCTAAAAAAGGAAAGAAAGTCAAACACTGAAACTGCTAGATAGTTACACAAATAAAGGAGTATACATTTTAGACACGAAATAATTTTAAATGCAGTTTTTTTTTACGATCTTATAAATTTTATGCATATACATTTTTTTAAAAAAAAAGTTCTGGAATTTATTTTCAGAAACATGTCACTTTTGAATTTTATAAAATATTAAATAACAGTCTTTAAACATTATAGTATTCAAAAGTGAAATGTTTATAACGTTATCCAATTATTTTTAATTATAACGCCTTTTTTTTTTGTTTATATATATATATACAGAAGGGAGCAGATAGTCAGAATTCTGACTGCAAAGCATTCTACATCCTTAATTTTTTATATATAACAAAAATGTTATACGCTATGCGCCATAACGCCATGGCATTTTTTAAACTTAAAAAAATCCAAAAGGCTATCTTTTCCTTTCACTTAAAAAACTAGAATGCAGTTTTTCTGCTCCTTTCATCTTAGAGCCACCCCAGAAAGTTGTGGCGTCCCACGTACCAGTACTGTTTGGTGGTCACATGAGACCTGGCCCACCATCTGAAACTATCCCAAATCCAGCACCTCGTTTCTGTGAAGGAAACTGCCCTCAAGAATGCGCTCCTGCATGCTATGACTGGTGTTGTTTTAATTCAGTGCAAGCACCTGTACCGTCTTATTCTTTGATGATGGTACCAGAAAATAAGCCTCCAGTACAACCGGCAGCTCCAGCACCTTTAGCTTATCCTATGGCCAATCAACTGCCATGCACATTGGCACCTTGTGCTTCAAAAAAAAACGAAGTTACAAAAAAAAATCAACAACATCAAGTCCATCTGCTAAAAACAAGATTTTAACAAAGCCTGCATAAGAAATAATTTCAGCTTATTACCTTAATTTTCATAAACCTTTTCAAATCCCAACTCCCAACCTCTACCTTCAAATATTGTAAAACAATGTAAACTGAATTATTTTTATTCTAATATCTCCAACTCATTAAAACTTGCATTATTTTTAAACAAATTTTATAAACAAAAAAAAGCTAATAAAAAATTTATTAAGATTAATTTAGTCATGTTTGGATGAAAAAAAGTGAAAACTGTATTTTTAATTTTTGTTTGAATTAAATTTTTGGTTCAAATTATTTTTGAGCAGTTAAAATTAGTCACAAACATAAAAAAAAAAAACATTTTAGAAAACATTTCACCTTATAACATTTTAGCGTATTTGTGAGAATTTTTTTTTTTGTGACTTTATTATTCGAATGTTTAATTTTGTTTAACAATTTACATCAATACCATTCAATATCAAGCTTCTTTTTTCTTATAATTCATGCAGGAGTATTGCCACCAGTTACTGATGGATCTAAACCACCACCACCACCACAACCCGCATGTCCACCACCACCACCTGGATGCGGCCCACCACCACCATGCCCACCACCACCTGCACCATGTCCACCTCCTCCTCCACCACCACCAGTGTGTCCACCACCACCTCCAATGTGCGCTCCTCCTCCACCACCTCCGCCACCACCTCCACCTCCGCCACCACCTCCTCCACCACCACCACCACCACCACCTCCACCACCACCAGTAGTTTTTTGCCCACCTCCACCACCATGTCCTCCGCCACCAGCACCATGCCCACCTCCACCTCCACCACCACCAATGTGCTTACCTCCTCCACCACCTCCACCTCCCCCACCTCCACCATGCCCACTTCCACCTCCACCACCACCATGTCCACCTCCACCAGCACCTTGCCCACCACCTCCACCACCTCCTGCTTGTCCAGCTCCAATGCCAATGCCTTGCGATTTTGGATGCAAGAAATCCATCAACAAGAAGAAACATCTCAAAAGCAAGAAATCAAAGAAATCAAAAAAGAAGCATGTCAAGCACTGAACAAGAGCATGCATGTAAATGTGAATAAAGTCAAAAAAAAAATTCTTACTGCGGCGTAAGAAAAAAGCATTTGTTTTATAATTGAGGGCTAATTTTTATGAATTCTATTTATTTAAAAAAACTCAATCTAACTTTATTGATTTAAATTTTAATTCACAATAAAAATATAATATCAACAACAATTATAATAAAAGGAGAATAAGAAAACTGATGCGTATAACATGCAAGAATAAATAATAACTGCTATGAGATTTTTTCTTCAACAAAAGCCTTTTTGTTTTATAAACAAAAGTTTTTGTCTCACTAGCAAACTTTAAATGCACTTCAAAACTATTAATCAAAAAAATAATATAAAAAAAATCCTCTTTTGGATTGCACAAAAACATGCTTTTAAAATTTGTTAAAGAGAGTTCACAAAAGGTTTAGTTAGTGCAACTAGATTGGTTTGCAATAAATTTAGTTTGCAATAAGGTCAGTTATATATTGCGTTAGCATTAAAGAGTAAATAAATTCCTGTCCCGCACAAAGTCATCGGTTAGAAAAACTATTTTATATTTGCAGTTCAATGCCTTTTTTTTTGCAAGCTCAACGTGAACTAAATTAATGGAAATAAAACCAAAAGTAACCTTGTTTAATAGTTTTTAATAAACCTTGTAACACTGTTTAATAATTGGAACTTGCAAGATGGTGCAGTTATTTGTAAATATTAAATAAATACGTATTATGGATAGAAGTACTAAAAAAAGCCTTTAATATGCTATATAATACTTAATATTGCACATTATACCATTTAGTGCAATGTCTCTCCGCTTTCTCTATGCTATCTTTCTAACTCGAATACTTCTAACTTTCACTCTTATCTACTTTTTTGTAGATAAGAGTGTTTTATTTGTCCGTCGAAGTGAGTATAGATGCTCTTTAGCGAGCTGAACTTGCCTTCATGGGCCTTGGTATATGGTTTCCAAATGGAAATTAGCCGGAGGAGGATAAGCCACAATACCAAAAATGCATTATAGATAAGTAAAATGGATAATAAACGCGTCTCAGCCTAATGGCTAAAATCAAGTAAAGTACCTGCTCTATTTTTGGCTTCTAACTGCTTTTCGGTTGGTTTCGGACTGTTAGAGAACAGGTAAAGCTTTAGATCGAAACAGTAACAATTGAAAAAGGGTTTAAGGTGGAGTCACTTGTTCTTTTTCACCTTTTGCATCCGGAAATCTAAAAGCAATCTGCACTTGTCGGACGTAAAGCGTTATCAAACCATTTAGCTAGCACTGCTAGACTAGTGGCAATTTATAAACCCTGAAGTTTTTCAAATACGGAGTTTCAGCTCCCATACAAACCAGTCTTCTGGGGACCTGCGTAATTCTAATTTTAGTTGCTGGTGTCAATGGTTACTCAAGAAAAAAAATTATGCATAATAAAGAAAAAACTTCAGTTGTTATGGAGTTTACAACGGAAAAGTCGTGAATTAATGGCCATTCATCTCGTCTGAAAGCTCACAATCCTATCATTGCTAAAACCAGTCTTGTTTCTGCCAAACTTTCAGTATTAGTTTAGGGAAAGTATTTGCTGAAATATTGGCTTGGGTTTTGGTATTAAAATAGTATTCCCAAAATTTTTATTTCGGTTTCGACGTACTTTCTATTTCAGTCAATCACTAAAAACTATGCTCACTCCAGTTTTTATATGCAGCAATGCATCATACATACGTTTGTATGTATGATGCATTGAATAAAATTCTATAACTAACCTATATTTGCATAAAATATACAAATATAGGTTTTTTAGTTTTAGTAGTTTATTGTAATTTATGGTTTTTTAAGTATATTTTATCAAGCAGTATAAAACTTTGTCAGATAAACTCCTACTACAACTAAAGAAAGCTTTTTTATAATCTAGTGAAAATTCTGTACAATCTAGTAAAATTTGTCATCGCAAACAACAATTCTGTTGTTTTTTGCAATAACAGAGTTGTTGTTATTGCAAATAAAGCTGAAACAGGTGGTAAAATATTTTGTCATTACTAATAAAAAAACACGTTAGTTTTCGTTACCAGGTCACTGTTGTAGATAAAAAAAAAAGTGATTATCTTTAAATTCCAAAAACACAAAACAAATACCAAGACTCGGTTTCACTTCGTTGCAAAATATATAAAAAAAAGACTTGTAATTTTTATTTTCAAACAAATTTTTTCTCGCCTTTTTTACTTTAAGATAATTCGAGTGCACCGCTTACAATATCATGCCAACAAAAAAAAAATACATTTTAATTTTCATTAATCATTTTAGAAAAAATTTTGAAATTAATCAAATCAATCTAAAAAAATTATGGTTTTATATAATTATAGAACTGTTTAGGTTTTATATAACTATAAAATTATTTAAGTTTTAGGGTAAAGGAAGGTATGTTCGTGATATATGTAATTTCGTGATATTTCGCTCGGCATTTGTAGCGAACATACCTATTAGTCAAAAACATCGAAATTGCGTCAAATGGTACCCCGGGGTACTACTGTCGATTCACAAATAGTCGTTGGGTGCGTGTGATACGTCAATTGTTTACTATCAGTTTGTACATTCTTTAGCATTATTTAACGTGCGTTCAGCACATTTGTTTGGAGTACTTGTCCAACATTTTTATTTCCAGACTTGTGTTTTAAGGTAAGTAAATTATTTTTATTAAATATTAAACTAGAAAAGATGCTTGATTTAATGGTAAAACTTTTGTTTTTTTATTAACTTCCTATAACTTATGATTCCTTATCGCAGTTACACATTTTCTTAACGTTTTCACCTCAAATGAATTTACATTTTTAATCATGTTTCTTTTATTAAATATAATGACATAAAAAATTGTTTTAAGCACGATATAACTATATAGTTAAATGATAATAATATCTTTCTCTATACGAATCTGCAAATATTTTTGCAGTAAAGCCTATCACGAAATTACCTACTATCACGAAATGCAAAGTGTCTGACTCCTCCTGATCAACCTATTCCATTAACTTCAAAGGATTCTATTCCTGTATGTTCTAAAAAAAGTAAAAAAAATAAAAATGCTTCAAAAGATGATGATTGGGAGTGCGGTGTTTGTAAAAAAAGTTACAACAGTGATGTAAAAAAAAAAAAAGGAAAAAAATGGGTGCAGTGTTCCTATTGTTTAGTACCTTATCATGAGAGTTGTCAAACATATGAGGACATTGGTGAAGTATTTATGTGTGATACATGTTGTCAACAAGAATGTGATTTAGAAAAATAAGTTAATCAGATATAAGTATGGTTAATATTATAGTTATTATATTAAGAGTTTTTTGTAGGTCTGTTATTTTATTTTCGAAGCTACCTATGTTAAAAGTATATTTTTTTTATATATAAATATAAAGTAATGAAAGTATTATTATAATTTTGTTAACTTATAAGCCTGACTATATTTATATTTTATGAACTTAAAGTCTGATTGAATAGTTATGAATTCAAAACAAGTGTTGATATTTTTTGTTATATTATACCAGATGTTATACTTAATTAATAAAGAAAAATTTAAATATTATTGTGTATTCACGAAATTACCTAACCACTATCACGAAATTAAATATCATATCACAAAATTACCTAACTTTTCTCAATGACTTTTGAGCTTTTATAAAAACTTATCAAAGGACTTAAAATCCCAAAACTGCATAGATTCTAGTAACTTTACTCTAATGTACATCAAACAATTAAAGTAATTAAGTAAAATTACTGAAATTGACTTTGTAATTACACATCTAGTTAATTTATCACGAACATACCTTCCTTTACCCTATACTATTTTAAAATTATTTAAGACCTTAAATGCCTCTTTTGTATTAATAGTATTTCGTAATAATAAAAGTCCATTCAAAATTGCTAATGGGTGTCACTAAAAACATATCTGTAACGCTATCAAAATGCACAAAATAGTAACCTTAACAAAAAGTACTCAATAGTCGAAAAGTTTGAAGATACAAATCTAAAAAGTCTAACAAAAAAGTATAAAGAAGATGCAAATAAACATAGATAGAAGATACAAAGAAATATAAAAAAACTTGTAATATTGCATACATGCAATATTGCATACTTCTACAAAATTTTTAAGTTCCACCTTGTACAAATTTGACGTTGTATAAAAAACGTTATCTCTTGATTAAAGTTAAACCAAATCACGCTCGCTTATGAAACCTATGTGGAATTTATTCTGCGGTCTATTTGAAAGAAGTCGTTAAATACTGAAAGAATGGATCAGAAACTTTTCAACTTTTCTATTGTTCGTGAACAGACCTGAATATTACATCACTTATTAATCATGAACAGACCGGTGTGAGTGTATAAACTTGCCAAAGTAAAATAATTTACAATAGTAATTTATAAAAACAAGTATTTATATGACTGGAGCTACAAGAAGAAAAACTTAGTTTTATCATCAGGCTCCAAAAAACGCACCTCAAACATAATCAATGATGTAATAATATACAAAACATACAATACACAAATTTCAAAACGTATAGTAATACAAGATGTTATATTTAAAAATTGGTTAGTAAGTAAAACTAAATATACACACACATATATCTATATATACAGATATATATTCCGTAAGTTACTAACAAGATAAGATTAGATTAAAATTTGTTAGAACAGTAATAAAATCTACTAATTTATAATTGCTCTGTTCTTTTAAGAACATTGAGCACTCTATTTTGTAGAATACATTTTAAAGTTGTTTAAATATATATATATATATATATATATATATATATATATATATATATATATATATATATATATATATATATATATATATATATATATATATATATATATATTTATAAATATATATATGTATATATATATATTTATATATATACATATATATATACAAATATATATATATATATATATATATATATATATATATATATATATATATATATATATATATATATATATATATATATATATATACAACCCTCGGAATTAGGGTCGGCATTCGGCAATGCCGACCTGAAAGTGTTTGAGTCAGCAAAAAATTGCCGACTTCGTTTTTATGTTTTATGGTAAGACCTTTGAATAATTTTTAATAATTTTTGCCGACCTGATGCCGACCTCTAAAAGATTGAGGTCGGCAAATTATTGCCGACCTCATTTTTCCTAATTCCGAGGGTTGTGTATACGTATATATATGAATATTATATATACAACCACAGTTATAAGATAAAAACTATTTAGCCGGAACAGTATTTTTTAAATTTGGTAGAGTTAATTTTAATTTTGAAGCTCTTGACCTTTTTGGCGTTAACGACCTCCGAAAGCAAACTATTGCAAATACTAACAACCCTGAGTGAGAAAGAGTATTTACGAACATCAAGTTTACTCTTTAGTTTGCGTATTTTGAATTTGTGACCTTGAGTGTAAACAAAGTTGTTTATTAAAAAGAAACTTGATTTATTTAGGCAAACTAAATTGCTCAGAATTTTGTACCATGTAATCATGTCTTGCTTAAGGCGACGAATTTCTAGTAGTTCCAACTCTTTTAAAATATCAAAAGTTATCTAGGTTAGCAAACCACTTGGTAAAATGTTTTTACACTCTTTCCACTGCTTTGTTTATTTCAGTGCGGTTTGGCGACCAAACCGGAGAGCAATATCATAAGACCGGTCTTATGTAGGTAGAGTAAGCTTTTACAATAACACGTGGATCACAACTTTTAAAATACTTAAAGGTTAAATATAATCGAATGTTTGATGCACGGACAATTATTGAAATATGATTATTGTAATTTAAGTAAGAATCCATGGTTACACCAAGATCTTTTGGGTTTGTAGACCAGGTTAAACTACGATCTCCTAATTAATAGTTGTAATTTATTTCTTTACAAAATGAAGTAGGCGCTATTCTATAAGTAAAACACTTATTATTGGCTA
>NC_088930.1:1947500-1992500 GCF_038396675.1 Hydra vulgaris | reverse complement strand
CAACGCAACGATTATGACATTTCTTGAGAGATTTATGAATCTATCACTATGACTTTCGTTAGTTAGATTCATATTTTGTTCATTCTTTGTTTGCCTTTTAGAAGTACTACTCCGTGCGGTATTTGCGTAATTTAAGTAAATTAAGAAAATAGAAATGCAAATCAAGATTTTATATTTTTGTACAAAATACCTAATAAATTAGATTATATTAAATAGCATTAGATTGTTACAAAAACAATATAACAGCTGAGGTTTTTTCCAAGGCCTACTTTTTGATGAATTTTTTTTTTCAAATTATTAAGGACACATTAAATAATGAAGGGTCTTGAGACAATCCTTTAAAAAATTTTATTCAAAAACTTTTTAAACTTAGTTTTATTTTATTATATGAAACGTATTTTCAGGAGGTCCCAGTAAAAATTCCACAAATTTTTGGGGGACCTAGTAGACAATTGTAAAAAATGTTGTTTATGTAACATCCCCATTAATACATGTTGAAACAGATCAAGAACAAGTAAAATTAAAAGTTTTAAATTTTTAAAAGCCAGGGCTTTTATATGTTATTAAAAAACAATTTTCCAATCAATTTTTTTTGATATTACTGTTTTATTTTATTAACATTCGGCTGTATGTGTGTGTAAAAAAAACAAAAAGTTCAGGAAGATCTCGTCTCGAACCACAGACATTCCGTTTAGGAAGTCAACGCTTAATCCAAATATGCTATAGACGCCTATAAGTATGAAAACAATCAATCTTCTTATTTTAAAAAATTATTACTCTTTTTACCATATAAAAAATAAATCTAATTAAAATTAACTAAATTGATTGACTTATTACAGAACTAATTATTGAATATTATATTGTCATCAAGCTAGAGTATGTATGCAAAATATGAAGAAAATCTATCATCAGGTAGAGACTCAACAATAGAAGATTTGATGCTCACTGACAAACAAACAAACAATCAAACAGACAGACAAAGATGACGATTTTATAAAAGCATTGGAAAAAAGAAATTTTCTAATATTTGAATTAATTGTAAACAAGTTGTGCATTAATTGTACACAAGTTTCAAGCAAAAATATTTTACCATTTATTGAATAAAACAAATGATGCAGGTAGGTTTCCCTTAAAAACACATACCCCCTTAAACACTACACGTATAAACTTTCAGCTCTGGGTTCAACGTCAATGAAATTATTAAACAATGATTGAATCAGTATCTCTAAACATCCTAGATGAGAAATTAATTGAAAACTTACCTCTTTTACAATTTTAAAATCCCCCAGAAAAGAATACAAATCAAATTTTTAGTTTTAAAAATGGTTCAATTTATGCATTATGACCTCCTACTGTTTAATAATTTAATTTTAAATTTGCAATTATTTTATTTCTAGATAATGTTAAACTTATTCTAATCCGCCTAAGTAATATTAACTAATTTACTAATTCTTAAGGGTGTTTATTTTACATTTTTTTCGCAGTGCTATTGCATGTGCTATTGCATGTGCTATTGCATGTGCTATTGCATGTGCTATTGCATGTGCTATTGCATGTGCTATTGCATGTGCTATTGCATGTGCTATTGCATGTGCTATTGCATGTGCTATTGCATGTGCTATTGCATGTGCTATTGCATGTGCTATTGCATGTGCTATTGCATGTGCTATTGCATTTGCTATTGCATGTGCTATTGCATGTGCTATTGCATGTGCTATTGCATGTGCTATTGCATGTGCTATTGCATGTGCTAGTGCATGGATGTAGTTTTTAAGGGGTCACTAGCTTTAAAATAGTAAATCTAGTTTTTAATTCAATAATAATGTATATTTTGAATAATAGGAAATAAGAAAAAAAAAAAAAGTATAGATTTAATACAATAACTGCATATTTTTTGAATAACATAAAATGAAAAAAAAAAAAGATATGAACAGCATAAAATATAAGTTTTGAAAAAGAGACATGCAATAAACAAACATTTCATCTAAAAAAACATTTTTTAGTCATTAAGATTTAAAATATTTGGATGAGAACCAAAATAGAGTGTTTTTTTTAAAGAATCAGAGGATGATGCTGCAGATGCATGAAGAATCATTGTCGGGTTCTTGTTAGCAATGCGACAAGCCATTTTAGTACATATAGATTTGAGAATGAAATGATATTGTGAACACTCCTTTAAAGATTTTGCAAGACATTTTTCTACACAAAAGCATTGTGTAGAAAACTGTTTTATTGTTGCAGTTTGCAACAAAAAAAACAGTTCTTTTTCTTGGAGCTTATGTTTCTTTTTCTTTTTTGAATCACAACTTTTTTCTGTTTTTCTCCTCCGAGAGAAGCCACTTTTAAAAGCACATCTTGAGTCTCTGTAGATCCATGCACATTAGTGACCCTTATTGTTTTTATTTGATTAACCTCCTTAGGTTTAGTCCAGTTTACTGAAAGTAAACCAGACACTTCTGCTAAATTGAGACTTTTCTCATATGATTCCTTAATGAATGATTTCCAATATTCGGCTGAACCATACCTTCCTTTTGTTTGGGCGACTTTGGATTGTGATCTTAGAGTTGTTGCTAAGGGTCCATCTCTTAAGGTCACACTTCTTGTTTTCTTACGAGTAAAAGATTGTAAAGAAAAATTATCAGTTTTATCAATAAGGACAGCTGCTTGTTCAAATTTATCCAGTTGCATATCATCAACATTAAGCCCATTCTTACTTCTCTAGGCAGCTGCTACGATATTAGCAGCGGATGTTCGATTGTTCCAACTTGTTCCTACGATATTCATGAATCTTTCTTGATTTATTGTCTGTAAAAAGGAAAAGAGTTCATCTCGCGTTTTATTATAATATCGATGGAGCTGTTGATTTGGTGCTTGGTCTAGTAACTATGTGACTCCAGTAATATCAGGCGGAGACAAATATTAATTTGATTTTCACGCAAAAAATTAGGAACATTAAAGTCAAACCATGACGAATGACCATCTGATAGAAGCACAACTGTTTGCTCTATACCTTGTTTGGTGAGATGATTATTAAGTTTCTTATACGCAGCCAATAATAAACAATTGTTATGCAAACCACTCTCTGTCGTGGAGATAAATTTTTGACGTTACTAATAGCTTTTTGTGGTACCATCTGGCTCGTTATGCCTTTGCCAGCAAA
This sequence comes from Hydra vulgaris, assembly GCF_038396675.1. Lineage (NCBI taxonomy): Eukaryota > Metazoa > Cnidaria > Hydrozoa > Anthoathecata > Hydridae > Hydra > Hydra vulgaris. Next base: position 1,989,340 of record NC_088930.1, on the reverse strand, counting down.
TATTACCTGACACAATGAAACTTCTCCTAAAAAATATAAACATTATATTTTCTTTTTTTAAAATTATAAAACTATAAAAGCCAAAACTTTAGTTGTGAAAAGTTGTTTAGTTGGCTCACCTGTTGTTTAGTTGAAAAGTTGGCTCACCTGATAATGAAACACATGGGTTTATACTTATGCTCTTACTGTTTTCGCGAATCTAACCCAGTGCCAGTACCGTCTACACCGTAGTTGACAAACTGTGGTGTTTCATCATGATTGAAAGCTCTTTCTGTTGCAATATTACTAACCCATACACTATTTTTTGTTTTTCTATAGTTCTTCATTATACTACAAACAATCAGTTCGTCAACTAAGGCATCTGGGATAAAAAAAAAAGTGTATCGAGTGGACACGGAAAAATCCATAAAAAACTTTAATTTGAGATTTCTCTAAAATAATAAATGCTTTTTATTTTAATTTTTTTTTTAACTAAATGTGTTTACATTAGTTGGGGTTTCAACTAAATTTGAAAGGGTTTGATGGGCTGTTTGCCAAGAAAGCGAATTTTATAGCGGGTTAATGCCATCATTTTGAAGATTTTTTCTTTTTTCACCTTATTGGTGGCATTAATCTACTTTTTTGGAAGTCTTTTTTATTTTTTGTTTCTCCACCTGTTTTACGAAGAACTTATTTAACCATTGTTCAAAAATCTTCAAACTTTTGCTCCTCGTGACGATATGGAGGATTTGCATCTTTAGGAACAATTTTCACATTAATATCTTTGCACCACTGTAAAACTTTTTTAAAATAGTGAGAAGCAACAAGATCTGGCCAAAAGAGACATCGGTATTTGTGCTTTTTCATAAATGGCGAAAGTCTTTTTTGGAGGCATACTTTGATGCATAGATCGGCAGTCAAGGTCTTTTTAGTGATAAAACAAGAGGAGTGCATGCCACAGCTACAAATTGCTTGCCAAACAAGAAACTTAGATGCAAATTTTTTTGTCATATATATTTAAATAGATCATTGACAGGTTTATCTTTGTTTTTATAGTAAAATTGTTAACCAGAAAGTTGTGAAAAATCCGCATTTCAATATGTTTCGCTGTCTTATATTATGCACATACATTTATCCGCCATTACTTAAACCAACTTCTTTGCGCGTCGAATTCATTTTAGTTCACTATTTAAGCTTCTCTTAGGTATATTTTTGTCATGAAATGCTTTAGTTCCAGCTTTTTTAAGTTTTTTTTTTTATATAAGGACACGAAGTATTAGATTTTCTTGATAGATCTCGCTGTGACTCGTTTGGATTTATTGCTATTAAACTGAGAATCAACTTTACCTTTTTGAATTTATAAAAATTTTTTCTTTTTTCCACTTCCAGGTTTTTCTTTCGGAGCTTTAAGTAGTCTTAAACTTATTTATATCATCTATGGCTGTTGATTTTGGGAAATTTGTACGTTTAGCAATCAAGCGGTATGAAGTCGATGGATTTTTGCAAAAAAAATTCAAAATTTTTATGCATCTTAATTTGTTTTCAAAACATTTAACTAATCGATTTGTAAACAAATGTTTATCAACACAATTAAATATAAGGAAGCAACGTTTAATTAAAAAAATAAAAATAATAAAAAGCTTTTGTGGTTTCAGAGAAATCTCAATTTAAAGTTGACCGGATTTTTCTGTGTCCATCTTCCTAGTACAATTTATGGCTCTGTTCATTTTAACTCAGCCTTGCCTCTTAATGAAAATATCATCATGTTCAGTGTGTCTTCTTCAAAATGATTGCCCGAGTCTAAATAGTTTGGATAATAAGGTTCAGTATTTTACATCTATTGAATATCTACTGTACCCTTGTACCTGTTGGGATGTTGATAAATTAGTTTAAAGAAAAAAATTACTCACCTTCCATTTTGTAGGGCTGTTTATGCACTTGCTGATATGCAAGTGCATAACAGCAAGTTTTATAAACTTTCTTCCACCTTTTCCATTTTTGTTCAAATGATCTCTGATTTTCAGCACATCCAAAATAACTTCAGAAAGTTCTTTTTTAGAGAGTCCCTGGTGGGCTCTGTTTTTGTTTCTGATAAAACAAACAATTTCCTTTTCATCATCTGGATATAACACTCACAAATGTTCCTTATTTATATTCTTAACTTTGCCATCTCATCTTCTGTCTATTGTATCATGATTCTTAATAAAAGGAACCTTTTTTGTTTTTAATGCTGCCTGTCTTTTTTTTTTGTTTTCTGTGCACCAATCTATTGGCTCTTATATTTGATTTTCTTAAGTTCTTATGTCCTTTCTGTAAACTGCTGCTTCAGCTCGAGTTTCTAGCTTTGTCTTTGTTTTACTTCTTTTTCTACCAGCAGAAATCTTAAAATTAAATTGCGGTTTTTCCATACGATTATTTTATTTATACTCTTAAATTAAAGAATATACATACTTGATTAGAGATTATGAGCACAAAGTATAACCATTTTACCATTTCTTGGTTAAAGAAGATTAGTATAAACATTCTCTCCTTTCCTTGCTATTATAAGTGAGGCATACTTTACCTCACGTAATGTAGTATTTAAGGGGGAAATTGTCTAGTTTTTAAGGAACTTTACTGGCTAAAATGATATTTTTTTTTGGGCTTAGTTAGCACGCCTCCTTATATATGATCCCACACTGATTTCAAATACAATAACAAAAAAATTTAGAACTTTCAGAAATTTTTCATCCATATAAATACAACTATGTTCCTCGTAGTTTTTAAGGGGAATCTTTGAAAAAATCAGAAAATTCACTCTGCTAATTCTCGCCAAATATAGCAAAACAAAGATAGCAACTTCCAGGGAAGAAAAACCCTATAATAGGTTTTTTCAAATCACAAAAAAAAAGTTCAAATAGTTGACCTGTGATGGATGTACTCCATTTTGAAAATTTACGTAGTTTTTAAGGGAATTCTTCCCTTACACAAACAATTTGTTTTGATTTGATACAGCATCAAGAACTACATTAAAAGTTTTATCGCTGAAGCATATTATTTGCGTCCAATATTCTTTTTTTTTTGTAAAGGTTTTAATTGAAAACAAAGCCGCAACAAAGTTTACTTTTATTTTCGGGGCAAATACCCAAAGAAGGAAAAAGTTCTATCGCAATTGGTAGTAGTGTTTACTGTTTTTGGAAACTTTTACTTTAAATTTTTAATATTTGACTTGTGTCCAATACTTGTATCTATTTCTTGTAATGAACAAAACAAAAACAAACCTTTTAATGATTAATCCTTTTGAGTGTCAACATAAAATTAATAGTGAATCGATTTTTCCATAGCATAAATGCTCTTATAGGCAGTGCCGAATTATCCCATGGACACGCTAGACATGTGCCAGGAGGCCACGGAATTGAAGGGACCAGACCATCTAAGTGAATTTTTGAAAAATATATAATTTGATAGAAAAAATATTTTTAGCTTCTATTCTTGGCTTCCTCTCGTGTCCCAGAGATAATTAATGTTTGCAATAACTACGTGTACGACGTATCGTAAACTGGACTTTTTTTTTTTTACCAACTTGAAAGAACTTTCGAGTTTGAACATAATGCCAAAAAAAGAAACAAATTTAATAAATAAATCCATGAAATACAAAAGCAACAAATAGTTATTAAAATCAAATTATTAAAAGAGAAATTATTATAACAAAAAAAAAAAAAAAAAAAAACGAAGTTGAAAAAGCTTTTGGAATAAAAATCAAAAATAATTTAAACAAAAGATGAAAAAAAAATTACGACAACGTTATAAAAATATAATTGAAAAAGATTTTCAAGAAAGGAATTCGTTTCAGAATTTTTGATGATTCAGAATGAAATTCGAATTCAAAATGGAATGTGTTTTGATGGGTCTTGAATTAATGTTTTTTGAAAAGTTTGTTTGTATATAATATTTTGGTCACTTTGATAATAATATTTTGGTCACAGGAAGTGCATACGCAAGAGCGTCTGCACTTCCTGTGATTCGTGGATATTTTGAGCTATTAGAAAATTCGATCTTTTCTTCGCCCAACACTTTGATAACTTATTCTACGCCCAACACTTTAATAACTTATTCTACGCCCAACACTTTGATAACTTATTCTACGCCCAACACTTTGATAACTTATTCTACGTCTAACACTTTGATAACTTATTCTACGCCCAACACTTTGATAACTTATTCTACGCCCAACACTTTGATAACTTATTCGCAAATGTCTTTAGATAAGTTCGAGGCACTTTTCCTTTGAAACAAAGGAAAAGTGCCTCGAACTTATCTAAAGACATTTGCGAATAACTCATACATTTTATAGCCGCCAAGGTTTTGGAATTTATAGATAATATGATCATTTTTAAGTAACATGTTGTAGTATAAATTTTTTATTTACTTCAAACAATTTCTTAGTTAGCGAAATTCAATTTTAGAAATATTTCTCAATCATCGTTGATTGTAAACCAAAGTAAATTCCAGTAATATGCTTGGAATCTACTTTAAGTTTACAAGCAAAAATTAAAGAGATCAACGTTGTTTCTGAATACATTGTCGTTCACTCTTTAAACCTCGTATGCGTAAGTGCCGCGGAATCCAACGAAGCTGCTGTTAATTTCTTTAGCTTTCTTCAAAAAATTTATAACGTTTTTGTTGCATCAACACATTAATGAAGGGTCTTAAAGTCAAATTTCCCAGCTGGAATACGTTTTAAGGCTCCCAGGACTCTCTCACACGGTCAGCTCATGCTGATGCTTGTTTAGCCATTGAAAAGGGCTATTCTATTTACAAGGTGATTAAGGATTATTTAGAAAATCAAATAAAAGCATGTTTTATTTGTGATTGTGCAACTGATTATTAAAAAATATTTTCTGCATAGGCGGCTCTTCTTGATCTTAATGAAGATCTTACTCAGAAAGAAAAAACAAGAGTAAAAGTCTTCGGATTTTTGATCAAAACGGAACAACTTAAGACACCTATTGTAATAATAATTTGGAACAGAATCATGAAGAGGTTCAACAAAGTTAACAATAAACAGCAGTCCATCAAGCTTGATTTCGGTATAATTGAAGAGCTGTATAACTCTTTGGAGCATTATGTGCAGTAAGTTCGCTCTGATTTTGAGAATATGAAAAAGAAGCCGTGTCTTTGGTCAACACAAATGAATATGCCTACAATAAAAGGCACCCTAGAGCACGCAAGAGGCATCACGATGAAGTTAACAGTGTGGAAACTATAAAGTTTTCTGGGCGATCGAAAATGATCGCCAACGTTAATGAGATCACGAAAAAAATTAACGAGCTCTTTAGATAAAAGAAAGCTTATTCTGAATCGAATTTTCTATTTGGTTTTCTTGTGAATCTCCGCTGGATGGATGTTTCGGAGATCATTTGCAGTACGCAAAAACTTGTTGACCGATATCCTACTGATCTCAACTCTCACTTATTAAACGAATGTCTTCATTTTAGAGCTTTTATTCCGACTGGGATAAATGATGAAAACGGCAAAAGAAAACTTTCAGCTCTGGATCTTTTAAAACTAATTAGATATAAGAATCTTGAATCAACGTTCTTTAACATGGACGTAGCCATTCAAATCTTCTTGACCGCCGCTGCAAAAAATAATTCTAAAGAACTTTCATTTTCAACATTGAAAAGGATCAAGAGTGTTCATTGCTCAACTATAGGTATATATACAACATAAAAAATACTTATAGTATAAAGAACTCTTTTTTAAAATCTCTTGAATAATAACAATTTTAAATTAGAGCAGACTTGTATAATTCCCAATTTTTAAAGTTACATATAATATTCTATTCATTTATTATGAATAGGCCGGGAACGTCTTTCTGAACTTTCTATTGTTCTAATAGAAAACCGAGTATTGGATTCCACCAACCTAAAAGATATCATATCTGTATTTGCAAGCTTAAAATGCAGACGAAAGATGTTTTAAAACCTATAATAATTGCAGCGTGTTTTTAATAATAAATAATGCGATATGCTTATTTAAATACAAAAGAAAATACATTAGAAAGTCATAGCGCAACAATTACTAAGATTTTTTTTAATTTTAAACCGTTGTTACTAATAATACTATACTAGGAGGCCAACAGGGGCCAGAAGGCCTAAAGTGGCGGGAGGCCAAGAAGTACATAACCCGGCCCTGCTAATAGGTTTGTAACGCTCTTTTATAAATATATATATATATATATATATATATATATATATATATATATATATATATATATATATATATATATATATATATATATATATATATATATATATATATATATATATATATACATATATATATATTTTTTCTTCTTTAAAGTGGTCGAAATTATTTACTTTTAAAAATAACTAAAAATTGTTAAACACATCAAACTGTGTAATAATAAAAAAATTTATCACAAGATTATATAATAAACACAATAAAGTTCCAAAGCTATAGTTTAAAAGAAACAGCTAAACATTCAATGGGGTTCTTTAGGGCTCTATTTTACGGTCATCAATTTTTCTACTTTACATAATTGATCTATATATGTTATTAGTTTTATCTATTTGTAGATTATTCCAATCCTTTTTATTCACACAAAGACGTTAAAATACCTTTTAAACATATTAATAAAAAATAAGATGTTAATCAGTCGTAACAAAACATTTTCTGATTGATAAATCTTAATCTTGTTCCTGATAACATCCCATTAAAGTTACTAAAACTTATTATAACCATCGGTAATCAGCTTTGACTGGCTAAAATTATATAACATAATATTATAATATTATAGTAAGTAATATTATATTTAGTTATTAATAATATTAATACACACTCTTTTTTATTTTAAGTCTTTATGTTTTATGTGTTGTTGTTTCATAATATAGGATTAAAAATTTATTATTTTCATTTTCTAGTTGTTTTCATCTTAAAAAAATAAAAATAAAAGCAAGGACGATATTTATAAAGTAAAACGGTATACCTGCACAGAAGCAAAGAAACGGACGAGATAGAGAACAAACTGTTATTTTTTTAAGTCCAGCGTTATATTTTCCAGCGTAAGAACCAACTGTGTTAGAACAAGAAGCTATGATCTAATTTGTCAAGTCATAGTATTCCAAAACACTTTGGATTGCAATTGCTTGGTCTTGTCCTTTAAAGACGGGTACTTCAAGTACTTTTAGAAAAATGTTAAGTGGGCCGAGTTCAGGAGAGTATACACTAAATGCCAACCTTTCTACTTTATCAAAGGTCCTTATCTCCTTCCTGTACTGTTTGACCAGCTCTGATTCAAAGTTTTGTTTGTTTCATTGTTTCGAACCCCTAATCCAAGTTTTCTTCTCTTATTGGATGCGATTTGTTCTAAAAAATTCCACTTAAAACAGAAAGATTGTAAGAAAATCAAATATTTTTTTGTTTTGACTAAAAAAACTTAAACTTATAAATAAAGTAATATAAATATTAACTTATAAATAAAGTAATATAAATATTAACTTATAAATAAAGTAATTATAAATAAAGGTTTTCTACTACTTTTCTGCTACTGTTCTGTTTGAACATTATTTACCATGATACAGCATAAAAACCATTAAACCATGATACAGCATAAAAACCATTAAACCATGATACAGCATAAAAACCATTAAACCATGATACAGCATAAAAACCATTAAACCATGATACAGCATAAAAACCATTAAACCATGATACAGCATAAAAACCATTAAACCATGGATATTAAAGATTCAGGAAAGCAAAAAATGTGTAATAAATTTAACAATTATACTTTAGAAAATAAAAAAGTTAAAATCTTGTTTGCAAGTCCAAGCAAGAATGGTTTTTTCAAAAAACAAACTACTGTGATAATTAAACTATATATTTACATTTATACAAGCCGCTTAAACTAATAATACCGAATCAATCTTACCAATTTAAGAAAAGAGAGTTTCGCTAGTTTTTTCCAACAACAAAATAACAAAATAGAATTGTTTTGAAACAGCAATTGTAAAAATTTGTGGAAAAAGTAGCAGAGGCACAAAAATTAAAAATTTCTATCAAAAGTTTTCTAATAGTGCAATAAGTTTTGAAGAGAGAAGATACTTTGGAGGAATTAAAGGTTTTTCAAAGTGTAGTGACTTTTTTGATTATACAACTCGTTTAAGGAGTTGTATAATCAAAAAAAGTTAAATTTCTTTTAAATTGTCATCAAGTCTTTAATTTAAAAAATTTTATTTCTTGTTAACATGATACTTTAAAATAATTATTGTCATTTGTAGAATAGAGGATAAACTGGAGAAGACTGAAGCCACAGAATGATCAGATTTTAGCTTAAAAGCCCCGTGATTTTTTTTTTCTCACTACAAATCTTAAATCGTATTAGGCGCTAAAACATTTGATGTTGATGACGTTGTTTATTATTTCAAAGTCATGATGGTGACGTTGTTTATAATTTTAATAGCTTCTAGAAAATAATATTTGCAAATATTTTCAGTGTTTTTTAATGAAAACTTTTAAGGAATATTCTTGGATTGTTACCCAATATAAATTTGAGTTACAATTTATAAAAGACTTTAAGATTTTTAACGGACCAATTAATCAAACATATTTTTACAAGTTGTTTTGTTTACTGCTTTGAATTAGTTCAAGTCATATCTATCCGATTGTTAACAAAGTGTTACATGTTAGTCTATTGCTAATGTCTCCTCTACTTCTAAGTTCATGTCTATAGATATTCCTCAGTGTTCAAACCTGGGTCCCCTTCTTTTTGAGTACTTATAACACTTGTGATAACTAGTCAAAAATGTTGATGATATTTGATTACAACATTTTGTTGATGAAACCAACCTGCTGATAAAAGAAATTTTTTTTTAAAAAAAGCTAACTAAATACCTAAATCATAACTTGGCGTCTTTGGTTCAGTGGTACTGATCAAATAAAATATGATTACAATTAAATAAATGCCAAAATACCTTAAGGCAAAAAATTAGTAAAAAACTAAATTTTAAAATCGGTAGTCGAAAGCTAAATATTGTTAATAAATCAATTTAGATAAAAATCTTCTATTCATTCCACTAATAAAATTCATATCAAGCAAACTAAGTCAAGCAAATGGAATGCTTACCAAAATTAGGCGATGATTACGAATCTTTAGCATTTTTACGAATCTTTAGCATTTTTAACTCTCCTTTTTCCTATGGTTTTTAGATGTGAAGAAAAAGTTCGTCCATATATAAAAAAACGTTTAAAATCTTCAAAAAAAATCATTTAGAATAATTCATTTTCAACAAAACAGCTTTAATTTTGACATACTAAATTTCTGAAATTTTAAAGCTTAACAAAGCCATCTACTTGTCAAGTTATGTACTTGTATAGAACATTATCCGCAATAACATGCCCAGCTACTTCAATGGCTGCTTTAGATTTAAAAGTAATGTTCATAGCCATTATCTTTGATCAGTATCTTGTTGTAGCCTTCCTCTTTGCCTCTAAAACAAACACGCAAGTATGTCATTAGGCTAATCACGTATCAGTCAATTCACTCTTGGAACTCTCTTTATGTTGAAACTAAATAAATAGAAATGCTTTATAGCCTATGTAAAAAAGTTTATTTTTAATAAAAATAATGAACTAATTACAATCCAATTTCTTTTAATTATTCTCTTGGATTAAGTTTTTATGTATTTATATTCAATTCTCCATTTATTCTTAATCATTAATAGAAAATAAGACATCTTAAAATAAAGACAATAAAATAAGACTCAAGACATGAAAATAAAGACTCAAGACATGAAAATAAAGACTCAAGACATGAAAATAAAGACTCAAGACATGAAAATAAAGACTCAAGACATCTTTAATGCTACTAATGCTCATTAATGTTGTCACTACTCAAGTCTTCATTATATTTTAAGTTGAAATTCTTTCCTAGTATTCATAGTAACTATTTTTATATGTTTGTGGCAAAATAACTATATTATAAATAAAGCAGGCGTGGCGCAATGGTAGCGCACTTGCCTCAGATCCCTGGTTCAAAAACCACCTCTGGGCAAGTTTTGCGACATCGGTTGGAAAGGAGGCGTGAACTTCCTATTAAATTCTTTTCCGCGGTGCTCTGTGATAAGACCGTAAGGATTTCTTAGGGCACAAAAAAAAAAAGGAAAAAAATGAAAAGATTCAGCAGATAAGTAATTTTTTTATGATGGGATTTGATTGCCGCAATACCAAATCAAAATTTTTCATAAAAATGGAAAGTGTGTGTGCTTGCTCTATTTGAGAAAATACTCAAAATAGCTTACTGCTTTCTAAGCAGAGAGCACTTGTGAACTGTACCTTACCAAATTCAATATCTGTGACTCTGGAGTACCACTAGGACTCCGCGAATCCTGTAAAGCTACTGTACTTTTTTCCTACAGAACGCAATTCTCCATTTTTTTAATTACAAATGTTACTGGTCAATATAGGTGAGAGCAGAAACATAAGCCAAATGTGTGATTGCATCATCTGCCGAATAAGCCATTCAAAGCTGCAAGAAAAACAATCAATAACCTCAACGAAAGCTTAGAGGAAGCCTTTAAAAATTGGCAACAAAAAATTTCTAAGCAGTAGAATAATATTGCATCTCAATTTGTTTCCAACAAGAAATCACATACAATTTATAAACAATTACACGGTAAATATTTATAAAAGAATGAAGATTCATGGCTGATTATTTGTAGATGTTAAAAGTGCAAATGATTTAAATGCTCAACAAGCATCACAGTGTCTCAGTTGTCCAGTTCTCATCTTATTGAACTCCAGATGTTACAGGGTGCATAAGATTATATAGTGGTTTTTCACTGTTAATAAAAAACCACTATATAGTCTGTATCTGTATATAAAAATATATATACTATATGTTCTTACTAAAGATATAATCTGTATGTTCCTACTAAAGAGCCCACTAGCGGTTTAAATAATCTTAGAACATTAAAGTTATCATCACAAATCATAATTTTTTATTTTTTTTTTATTTTTGTTCCATCGTATACATTTTCGTGATTAGATAATAAAGATTCGTTAAGATTGAATATACATATAAATATAAAAAAATCACAAAAATAAATAATAAACAAACTTCTGTAATACGAACTGTAAGAAGAACGCGGGAAACTTGCAGAAGACCAAAAGGTCCTATCATCAAAAACCGCTTTACATTGTCATACATATATATATATATACGTATAGAAAAATAAAAATATTTACAAAATTTTTACGTTAAATTGTTACATTATAATTGTATTAAAGTGTAAGATAACAATTATACAAACATGTATCGTTACTTTTTCTTAATATTACCACATTTATTGCTAACGCAATGTTTGAAATATATATCAAAGTATATTAAAAAATAAGAGTTTGTATAAGAAGCTAGCAGTGAACAAATTTAGAAAAAATCAGTAAGTAAATTTTTATACTTTAAAATACTCTTTTTAATAGTTTTTTTAAAGCCATTTAAGTTTTCAAGGTTAATAATATTTTGATTAAGTAATAAAAACTTATTCCAGATATGAGGTGCACGATAAGTAATTTTAAATTGCTCAAGCTTAGTTTTGCATGAAGGCTCTAAAAGGGTACTATTTGTGCGCTACAGGTATTTATACTCTGGCTTTTGTTTATAAGACTATAGAAAATTGAAGAAATTTTTTGCGTTTTACTATTATGCATAAGACTTAGAACATTATATATATTTAGGTCAATAGATTTACTCTGAAGTATGGAAAGAATGATAAACGCAAAATCTTTATATTCTCAGAAACACATAATTTTATGTGTGTGTGTTATTAAAGAACTCCCAGTCTTTACAATCTTATCACAGAGCACAGCGGAGAAGTATTTATTTAGAAAGCTCACGTTTCCTTCTTTAACACTGCCGTTTATTGGGATAGAGACGCCATCCAACCTCGGACCTCTTGGTGCTATGCCAGAACTCTAACCAATGCGCCACAGTTGCATTTTTTCACTCCACACTGTGTTATTTTTACGTTGCTGACCAGTGTTTAGAAAAAAAAGAGAAGATGGATACTAATATTTAATTTTTTTTTAAATTTTGACAAAAAACAACTAGAAACTTCTACTTAGGTCTGTCTCTTCTCAAAGTTATTTGAATTTTTTTTCAAGAGTAATTTCTTTTTTCTCTATAATGGTATAACCAAGAATACATTCTCTCATTGAAATCAATTTGCCTGTCAAACTTTGAGAAAAGTTTTAACGACAAAAAATAAACTTTAAGATAAGTTTTAATTGTGTTTAAGTTCAAAGCTTTTGTATCCAGTGTGAATTAGCTAGTAGTTGTTAACAAATTGGTGCAGAATTTCGTAGATAGGAGAAATTCCAAAAACAGGCTCTAGGACTCTAGGATTACATGTTAAAACAAAAGGACTCTAGGTTTAAATCAAAAAGTTTAAAAAAAGTTCTACAACCATCGCATGTAATATCACAACTTAAAAAACATTTTATTAAAAACACATTTTTCAGGATAACATTGACTTAAAGACCAGACATTTTTATGGAAGGCTTCTGGGAACCAATTAGGAGGGTTGCCATAATGCGCATTGCTGCAAAATGTGAAAAGAAGGATTCTGTAACTTTTTATAAACCTGTAAAAAAAATCAACCTAAAAAAGTTAAAATATGTTACTTAGTAAAGTTGCAGGTTGATGCAGGTGTTTTAATGTCTAAACTTTTTTTTATTGATTATAATTGATAAATAAAAAGAGAGTGAGACAAATTTTTATTATTATTGAGTCAGCAATCAGAACGGAGAGTAAATAATAAACTTTCCGAAATATTTGTTCCAAATGATTGGCATTTGCTTAGCATGTTTCTAACAACTTGAAAAAACAAACAAACAAAAAAGGCAATCTCATATCAAACAAATTTAATATAACATCGAATAATAAATATATCTTTTAAAGAATATTTTTGTTAGATACAAATTTTACAACATAAATTTTATCCCTTATTGTTTTTTATTATTTATTTTTTTTATAAGAATATTTTTGGATTCAAAGTAAATTTCATAACATATTGAAATCAAAAAGGTAAAAAAAAAAAATTAAAAAAAATTGACAGAAAATATTTAAAGCAAGAACTTAACAAGATTTCATATAGCAATATCAAATGGCAAATTGGATAAATTATTTTTCCATAGATTTTGCTAACTTTATATTGTTGATAGAAATATTATACAAGGTTTCATCATCTGGAATGTAAAAAGATAATTTTTATTATAAAAAAAAAAAAAAAAAAAATTATCTAAAGGTAATTTATTTTATTGAAATTGTGAGTTTTCCTTTGAAAGTTATAAAAGGTTTCTTTCTTATTTATCTTGTTTAAAATATTTCCTTTCGTCATTTAAATCATCTTCATTTGTTTGTTCGTTTCCGAGCTGATTTATTTCTTTTTCTTCTTCATCGGGTTCAGGTTCGTTATTTGGTTTTACACAATACCAAAAGAATTTTTTAAACATGCATTCAAGGCCAGGTGCACACCCACAACCTAAATTGACGGCGTCCTAAAAAAAGAATTTTTAGCTCAAAGTCCTTTATAATTTCTTTTAAAAAAAAATTGTTTTTAAGAACTCGGTTTTTTATTTATTTTCTATTTATCTATTTTATTGAACATAATTTATTATTTAAATAAAATTTTCGTGTGGTTGCCGTTTTTACATTTTTTTATATCTGTACTTTACAAAATTATCTACTATAAAAATCTCTTTCTAATGCCATTATCTACTTTTCTGTTTTATCTCTATCAGATGTTTTATTTTTTTGTTTGTTATTGCCTCCTTTACCGTCATTTTAATGTTACTAACATTTATGCTATGTAATCTTTTTAAAAATTTTAAAACACGTTTTAATTTTTTAACTTTCAAAAAATTTGATAAATATTATAAAAATTTTACAAAAAATATATATTTATATAACGCGGTATTCTTTAAGAAGACCATCAACTCTAAGTAAAAAAACCCTTCAACAGTTTAAAAAAATTTCCAAAAACAAATCTGAAACAACTATTGTTAACTATCGTCAATTACAATTGAATGCTTTTTTATTTAAAAGTTTTGAAATAAACAATCAGTAAAAACACTTAAAACATTATACAGCTTTCTTACCCCGAACATGCATCTTTCTCCTTCAGGTATATAGCTCATGCAAACGCTTGCTGGGGGCAAAAAGTATTTCTTGCAACATTGTCCAGGGCCACACTCACCAGGTTTACAGAACTAAACATTTGTAATTATAATCTATTTATATCTAACATATATAATTACAAATTTTGTTATTTTATAAAAGTTGTTGATTGTTTTATAAAAAAAATACTTGCATTAGTAAAAATTGCAACAAATGATATAAGTCAACTTACAAAACGTTTTGTCATTTCCCTGTATCCAAAGACATTATATAAGGATAAAATACAAAACAAGGTAACGGAAAACACAATTTTTCCCATATTTTTTTTCAGCGAAATTGATTTTGTTGATGAATTAGTTTGTGATGCTTCAAATATAACTAAAGGATAAGATGAACCCTGAAACATCTGCGTTGTTATAAGAAAAAAGTTTACAAATAGCCAATAGAAAAACAAATAGAGATATTTACAGATAGAAGAAATCTGTCCACTATTGTTGTAGAAATGTGTAATTACTCAAAATTAATCACTATAAAAAAGTTTGTTTCCATTGCTTCAACAATAGTTTCAACATAAAAAAAGCATTAGAACTAAGAACTAAATGAACTTATTCCAATAAATAATTAAACTGATTTTCCTTCAATACCATATGTCTTTTTTAAACAAACAAATTCTTTGTTACGAAAAAGATAATTACTTGAGTATTCTTTTAAATAAACCGATTTTCGTAAAACAAACGCCGAACAAAAAGCCAGAAAAGGAACTCCATCCCTCAAAGCGACATAAGCTCCGATAAAAAAAGAATAAAAAAGAATTAAAAATGGATCATAAAAATAGGTGCGCGCAAAAAAAATGTGTATGAGATAAAATCAGCAATGTGTTGATGTATATAAACGCCTTAAGGCTTTTTGTCCCAGGTTCCTTTTTTTTGTTCCAGGCTTCTAAAAAATCATAAAGTTATAAAATGAAAAAAAATTAAAAACATTTTTTTTAATTGAAATTAAACGGAAAAAAACTGATACCTCATCAATTTTTTTTTTTTTTAATAAAAAACTTTTTATGTTTTGAAAGACAATTTTAAGAAAAATACTGTTATGACAATGTTGCTATGACGATGTATTGATATAATTTCTAATATAACAAACAACAACAAAATTTTTTATTTATTTTAAATTTAAATTCTTTCTATTATATTGTTACCTGTATCCCACAGAGATACAGGAAATGATGAAATAGACTGATGATTATGGGACCCGGGATGTTATTTAACTCAATAAGCCTCACCAACTCCAGTTTTTGTGGGTAAATTTTTAATTGTAGTTTTGTTATCATACTTTGGATAAAAAGTTTGATCGAATGTGTTAACAAAAATACAATTTGTTTAAAATAATTGTTTTTAAAGTGTTGGAAATTTTTTTTAAATAACTTAAATTTCTTAAGTGGTAAGCGTTAAGATGTATTATAGGTTGGGCAATTGTTTGCTTTTAAAATTTGAAACTTCTGATTTTCTTCTGGTTTTCCTTGTACAATTCTTTAAAAAATTTAAACTTTTTAAAATTTTTATAAAAAGTACTTTGACTGCTATTATGCATTCTAATATCAATCAGGCTGCCAAAAAGACTGGTGACTACTTTGACTGAGAGTTCTTACTAAAGACTGTTAGATTTTCTTAAAAACCAAATAAAATCTCTCACTGACTTTGTAACAGTTTGTGACAGATTTTATTTATTTAACAGTTTTGTGTAATTGACTTTTAAAAGTCATTTTGTGTCATAGATTTAACACATCAATAAGATAGATAAACTTTTTATGGCTTGAAATTATAAAACGTTTTAAAAACGTTTCTTACGTTCACATTTTTTGCTAGATGCTGACAACATTTACTGAATAGAGCTAGTAACAGAGCTTGTGTGGCTTCTCACCTGGATGCGGATTCACAATACGGTAGATGATAGAATCAAAAACCTATTCCGACGTTTGAAATTTTCTGTAAATTGATGACCCGATAATAAATCATTGTTTTAAAATAGTTGCGTAGCGTAAAAAACAAGTTTATATTTTTAATTTACTGTTAAAATGTGTAATGTGTGGTCTCGTGGCAATTAACTTTGCCTAGTCGCCCGGCGACGTAGGTTCGGTTTCTTTTCAGCGCATATGTTTTTTATGAGTACTTTTATGTAAGATTTTAAAGTATTTAGTTCTAGTTTCATGCGTATTGTCTATGATTGTTGTTAATAAAATGTTGTATTGGTTATAAATTATTATTTATTATAAAAATTAAGAAGTGTGCACACATAGACTGATATAAACAGGTAGAACATGCAGAGAATGTTCAAGCATTAACTGACTAATAGATAGAACATGCAGGGAGTGTACATACATCAACTAAGGGTTCCGGTTTGGCCAAGCAATAAGTTAGAAAAATAGCTTGAGTTAAAAAATGATTTAAAGCCCTGAGTGATTAAAAAATCAAGGCAAACACTTATTTTCTTATATTCCGGTCATCAGTTTACACAAAGCTTTAAGCGTCGGAATAGGTTTTTGATTCTATTATCTACCTCACAACACTTTTGTAAGTCCAAAATTTGCGTAAAGTTTGCATAAAGTTTTGCTAAAGTTCAAAGTTACGCCAAGTCATTCACAAACCTTGCGTAATTTATTATTACGCAAAAATTATAAAAAACGGTATTCACAACATGTTCATAGCAAACTTTTGGCAAGAATAGTTACGTCTGTTATTTTCTGACTTACGTTGTGGGTTAACTTTAAATCATCTAATAATATTTAGAAATGAAAATAAATTATCTAATCAAAATTAAATCATCTAATAATATTAAAAAATGGTGTTTTTATTATAGTAAAAGATTTCAGATTTTTGTTGTTATTGCCAATAAAATATAATTTTATATTAATTTTAATTTTATGCTGCTATAGAGGAACCTGTTGTACCTAGGACAGTTTTTGAGATATATATTTTTCATTATTATTTGACGTAAGCACGCAAATCATAATTGCATAGTTTGAAAGGTCAACTATTTGGCTACTCACCACCAAAATATCAGAAATGTATATTTCATACTTAGTACATATATTTGAAAGTTAAAAAAAATGGTAATTAAGGCCAAGGTACAACATGCCCTATGTACCTGGGTACTACAAAGTACCTAGGATACATTGAGATTTCGGAGGTAATTTAAGTAAATTATTACCTTTTTTAATCAAAATTGTTTTATTAGATCTGTTACATTATTTAAAAAACACCTTAGAAATTCTGAACAAAATCAAAATAATAGTCAATTTTTTTCTTGTTTTTGAACAAAATCTTTAAACAAAAACAACAAACTTTCAATTACTGTTTTGTCACATCACAAACTTTAAAATTAGTAGGTACATAGACTTAGGAAGGTACATTTGAACATATATATATATATATATATATATATATATATATATATATATATATATATATATATATATATATATATATATATATATATATATATATATATATATATATATATATATATATATATATATATATATATATATATATATATATATATATATATATATGTATATATATATATATATATATATATATATATATATATTTATATTATCTTTCTTTTCATGTTTATTTACGAGGTTCGGCTTTTGGGTGAGGGCGTATTATACCCGGTGATAATTTTAATTAATTGATAGTTGGCAATTTTCCGTGTATAACTTCGAAACCTGAAGCAAAATGTAATAATGCTAAAATTATCTATGAGTAATCTTGTTATTGAAGCAACAAAGTATTATAACCTAAATATTAAACTTACTTTGAATAATGATGCTATGTATTTTGGTGATATCAGTTATCCAGAGGTATTAACAATATTAAGATTATTTTGAATAATAATGCTCTGTTATTAATTATTTCAATTATCAAGAGATATTAATAATATCAATGGATAATTTAAATTATTTAAAAAAAGAGCATTGTTTTTCAAAGCCTAATTTCTTTGCAAATATTATTCTTATTTTCAAATAATAAACATATTCTGTAATAGTTTAAATTATTTTGATAGATCTTTTATTTTGTATTTTTATATAAAATCTCATTGTTGTAGTTTGTTATTGCAAAGAGCAGGAATTCCATAAAAAATTACTTGATACACCAGTCCAAATGGAGTGATAGTAATTTTCAAAATTCAGTAGAATTATTATCTGTTGCTATTTAAAAGAGTATTACAATTTTTGAGATGACAGCACATTGTTCACACTGGTTATAGCTACTAGATTGTGTTTGGTGTCTTGAAAACCTTTGGTGTCTTACAATACTTGTTGTTGTGATTTAACTTTAATACTTGCCCTGTCAATGAGTCAAATATTTTGTACTGCACGTGCCTGATTCACCAAATTAACTTTACTCTATGTTGCGCTAAATAAATCGTATTAAACGTAAATCATTTGGATTGGCTGTTTGTATATAATAATTAATGTCCCCCTTGGGAATTTGTATAAATAGCAAGTTTATTGAAGTCTCGTCCTCTTGGAGTAACCTATCAAACAACAAAGGACTCAAGCAACTCTAGCTGTAATCTAGAATCTTTTTCGTGTTTATCGCATATTTGCATAATAATATTATTTAGTATATTATTAAATTGAACTCGTTGTACAATACCACTCTTAAGTACTACAACACTCTATCCATCAAATATAAGAATCATATTTTTATTCGTGCAAAAATGATACCATAAATTCTCGATCTGAAATATCACTGAAAAAAACTAATAAAAAACTAGTGGATTTTAATTCAAACTGAATTTTTATTATTTATGTTAACAAAACCAAAACTGTACGCATCAAAGTTACGAAAGTAGATTTATATCGACTAGATAGTCACACAGCAGTAATGTATTTCTCATAATATGTTATGGAAAAGTTGTTGACCTTTTGTTTATGTTTTCAAAATTTTTCTTATATTTCTGACAATTTGAATTTTGTTTATAAATAGTTTCAAATAAACTAGAATGCAATCAATAGTATTTCTTGAAGCAATTTCTTTATTTAATGAAACTGTCATTCCCTATAGCAAATAATAATGTTGTTGATTCAAGTCAATTATGTGATAAAAAAGACCACTGAAAAGAAAATTTGACAGTTATTATGAAGTTTTCATATACCCTAGGGTATGAGAAGTGAGAATCTTAAAACAAGAAGTTAAAACAAAACACTTTAGCACTTCCATTAATTTATGAATGTGAAATTTTATGCTAAACTAAAGTATTTTGTTTTAACTTTCTGAAACTATGCAATCTTTTTTGGTACCATAGGATCAGTATGGGCGCCAAAAAAATTCATCAAATATTAATTTCTTGTTGTTTTTCTTTTTCTTTTTATATTAAAAATAGCAAAAAAAGTTCTTTCAAATGCTAGTTTTTTGTACTTTTTAGCTCTTTTATTTAGCCAGTGATGTTTACAAATAAGGTTCGCGGCAGGGTTAGACTTAGGGTTTTATAACTCTCCACATCAAAAGGGTATCTCAACAATAAACTCTAGGTTCATCACTTCTAAGAAATGATAAGGAAAAAGCAGAGGCTAAAAATAATTGGTTTTTTAAATATTCAAATAATTGTAATAAACAATTTAAAAATTATAGTATTAAAATAACTGTAGTATACAATTATTTGAATGATTAAATAAAACCAATGGGCATTCACTGATGGCATCATACAGGAAGCCTAATAATTATTTGATATAAGCCCAAGATAATACAATTTATATTACCTACTTGTATTTGTGCAAATATGCCCCAATCCAAATGGGTAGTATATTAGTTCTTATTGAGTGCTTTTAATGTTTACATTTAAAATAATAGATGCGTAGCATTTTGTTACTAATTATTATCTCATTTAAAAAACCAACCGACTCTTATTTGGTCAATTTTTATTTCAATTTTTGAGTCAAATTTTATTTACTTTAATTTCGAGTTACGCACTGTTTAAAACCCGAACACGTAACCCGAACGTGTCATTTTTATCACTATATTTTAATTATTTTTTATTTATTTCTCATTATTACTTTTATTGTTTATTATTTAACATATTAAAACAGTCCTTTTTTTTAATGTTGTTGCTTATATAATAAAAGCGCTACTATTGGGGCTCGGTGATAAGGTTAACTAATTCCTTCTTTTTGCTTCAACCAATTGTATACTTTTTTTTATATTTTTGTACATTGTAAACATTTATAAATAAACTAAAAAAACTGAACTGAGGCGGAAGATCGTAGAGTTTTGGGTTATAATCGGTTGATTATAACCATGTATTTATTTTTGTTTAATTTTAAATACTAAATCTTTATTTTTAAAATTTTAAGCATACAACACATTAACTACTATGTACTGTAGTACATTGTAGTTAATGTGTTGTATTCTTCAACCCCAGAAACATGCAATCCATTTAATTAATCTTACGGATTGATATACTTATAAATACATTCTTTATATACATGTGTTAAAATGATTTATCTTGATTCATTTTTAAAGATCTATTTTGAGTAAAACCATCAAATGCACGTAGAACTCATAACATTATATATAAACCATTTTGTCAAACCAAGTTTAATCAGTTTCGTATTCAATATCGTGTATTGTCTCATTATAATAAATTTTTTTGTCAATTTTTTTTTATTATTCCAATTCACTCTCAGGAAACATGAAGATGGGAGAGAGTTCCAAAAAGTTAAAGTAACAGAAAACAAACTAGTTAAATAAAAATTTTTAGAGCGTTGAGAGTCAGATACAGTAAAGGAATATGAGTTTTGCATGATGAAGAGTCAAGTTTTGGTTGATGGTACTAGGGTAAGTCAAACTACGTTTACAATACGTTTACAATGCGTTTTTGAACCTTGTCTAAAAAAGAAAGAACATCGTTAGAAGAACCAGCCCAAATATTGCAACAGTATTCTATACAGAGACGAATAAGAGATTTGTAGAGGAAGAAAATCAGGACTTATATAATGGCGAGCACAATAAAGAGAAGCAACCTTAGCAGATACTAACATTGCAATTGATTGTATATATGTCTTCAATGATAGGTCATTGGTGAACTAAATAATCCAACTCTCTAACTGAGTTGTAAAAGACTTAGTGAGAGGGTTGCCATTCATTAATTTAGGAATATCAACAGTATTGAGATAGTTGTTTGCTGTAAACAACTGAGTTTTGTTTGAGATAAAATTCACAAATCACTGCGAGCTCCAATCTATTACAGAAATGAGATCAGATTCAAGATCGGCTGCCTGTTCTAAGCGATCAAAAAGAGAAGACTTTTTGTCAAGACAGGAGTATAAAGTTGAACCGTCAACAAATAGAGCCATTTTAGATATAATAAGATCATTAGTGTTTCAAGAAAATCATTAATGTAGATAAGATACAAAATAGGACCAAGGATAGAATCTTGAAAATAGGACCAAGGATAGAACCTTGAAAATAGGACCAAGGATAGAATCTTGAAAATAAGACCAAGGATAGAACCTTGAAAATAGGACCAAGGATAGAACCTTGAAAATAGGACCAAGGATAGAACCTTGAAAATAGGACCAAGGATAGAACCTTGAAAATAGGACCAAGGAACCTTGAGGTATTATTGGAAATGTGGAGAATAATAAAACGATCAAGAAAAAATGATTTGATTTAAATTTCATCATTTTAAATCTCATCATTTTTATCTCAAAAACTTTTCCAGATGAAAACAATATGTAGTAATCTAGTCGGTATAACTATCATGCAAAACTTTATCAAAAGTTTTAGATATATCACGAGAAATAGCCCTCGCCTCACCTCCTCCATCTAATGCACGAATCTTGATATATCTTATACTTTTCTTATTTTAAATATAAGCTAAAAAACTTAATTCTTTCGATGGATGATGTAATCATCTATCGAAAAAATAATGGAAGTGCTAAAGTGTTTTGTTTTAACTTCTTGTTTTAAGATTCTCACTTCTCATACCCTAGGGTATAAGGTACTTTTAATTATAACTATGCATACTTATTTTAAACTTTTATTGTAAAATGCGTTTTATTTTGTTGTAATGTTTATGGTAAAATACGTTTTCTTTTGTTGATTATTTATTGATGTTGTTTATATTCACACTTTTGTAAAAAGTTCTGATGATTAGATCAGTACAATATTCTTGTTTGTATTTATAAAAGTAATTTGTTTACTATGAAAATAAATTTAATCCCAAAAAAAATAAAAAGGAAAAATAGCCTCTTCCTTAGTGAATGAAAAAACCAACCCTGGCAGATAGAAGACAAAGTCTTAACATCCAATCAACCAAATAATAGAAATTATAATCTCTCATAAAATTTTTACAAATGTTAATAAATATTTTTAGGTTAAAAGTTTTGTTAATTTATTTTCACTTTTTTTTTCTTTCTATTATCAATTCAATATAATTTAAGATAAAAATTTCTAGATATATAAAAATGAAAAGATACAAAACGTAGTGTTTATGAACAAGTAGGGTAGGTGGAGGGGGAATTGACATTAAATTTTGAAAACAAAAAAGAATTTGAGATAATAGAGGCCAAGAAATTTAATAAAAAATTAAAAGAATATTTTTTCCTAGGCAAAAAGAAATATCTTGTTTCTTTTGGGATGTATCTGTTTGCGTTAGTTTAAAAAATGTTATTATAATAAATTTCAAGTTTGTGTTTGAATATGAATAAAAGTTTTTGGCTTTATTTTATAGATATTTAAAGAATTTGCTATGTTACATTTGGTTATCTTTTTTTGTCAGTAAAAAATGCATACAACTTTGTGTAATACAAATAATATTTACGTGACTAGGACAAAAAAAAAAAAAAATTTTTCTTTAATCTTAATCAGTGTAATGGCAATGTTTGATAATAATTCTGAAATTTTTTATTTACTTTTTCGAATGGCTTATATTCAAATTTATATACAATGTTTACATACAGTGAGTAGAGAAAACACCCCACCATAAACAACCAGTTTTATAAATATTTGTTCCAACCTTTTATCACAGCCAGGAGTCTAAACTGCTTTTGAAAGAAATTACAGTGGAGTAAAAGATATTTGCTCAGGTAATTCTTTCCAGTGTTTTGTTGATCTATTGTAAAAATGATTGTGTCAATTTGGAACATACTCACACCTAATTTTAGAATGGTGACCACGAGACAAAGAGCTAATAAATTTTCGTAGATATATATCATTAACTATATCAAAACAATGTATTAGTGTAAAGATTTGGATTAAATTGCATCAAAGGTGCCGAAACTCAAGTGATGGTTGATTTAATGATTTTAGCTTTTTGCAGTGTTGAAGATGCCTCAAGCTGGAAGCCCATTTCGTTACTTTGCGTTGAACAGACTTGACCAAGGTTATATCAGTTTTTAAAAAAGAGCCAAAACAGACACTCCATATTCAAGGTGTGGTCTTATAAACACTTTGTATAATTTGAGAGCCATATTTTTATCAATGAAAGTGAATGTCTTTTCCAGCATATCAAGAATTTGTAAGGATTTAGAAACAACTTTTTGAATATGTGTGCTCTATTCGAGGTTATATGAAAAAATGACTGAAAATGATGAAAAAATTACGCTGTTTAGTAGAGCTTCTTAGGAATTGATTTGTTCCTTGGTTGTTTTGCAGAAAATAATTGTAATTGAGGGTTGACCGTAATGAATAACGCAGCATTTTTAAATACTTTCAAAATTTTGAAAACTTAAGTATTCAAGTAATTGAACACTCGTATACCAAGGGTAGACGAACCTGCAGATCAACAAGGTAAGACTGCGATAAGCTTTTAGAAAAAAGTTTAGTATCATCAAAAAATATCTCAGAAATTTCAGTGAGTTTTGGAAGATCGTTTGTCTGAATAAATTCTGAATGAAAAAGAGCGAGCCAAGAACAGAACCTTGAGGAACGCCACTGAGAACATCAACCCAAACAGAGATGATATTTTTAATTATAACGCGTTGCTTTCTGCCCACTAAAAACAATTTAATCTGTTGTAGGAGATTGCCATTTATTTTAAAAGATCTTACTTTTAACATAAGTCTTCTGTGAGGTACAGAATCAAACCATTTGGCAAAATCAAGATAGATTACATCAATAAACTGGTGAGATGCAATAGAAGACGAAATAATATCAAAAGCCTCTATTAGATTAGACACGCATAATTTATGATAAAGGATTTGCAGAGAACATTTTATTATTGTTAATGCGCTTTAAAATTTTGTTTTTTACAAGTTTTTTGAAGATTTTACAGGCAACAGAAGTGAGTGAAATAGGTCTATAGTTTCCCCAGCAAGTAATTTATCTCCAATTTTTTTATAGACTGAACTAATTTCTACAAAGTGGGTACTACTCCAGAATTAAAGGGTTCATAAAAGATTTTTGTTAATAGAATTGTGAAGCTTTTGGCACATGTCTTAAGTATTAAGAGATGAAAGCCGTCAGATCCGAAGGATTTATAAGGGTTTACATAGGCAATTTTCTGAATAATGATTGAGAGAAATCCAAGGTCTCAAGTGTAAACATAGATTTAAATTCAGAGTTCAGAAGATCAAGCATATCAGGAAAAGCTTTAATAATTCAGCTTGAAGCATCTTTGAGAGAACAAACTTTATCTTTAATTTTTAGTTGTTTATTAATATATTTGTTGACGAGTTTTGGGTTGTTTTGGGATTTTGGTATTATTTCTTTTTCGTGTGCTTTTTTTGCTTTAAATATTTCAGTACTTATTTAACAATAAAGACGATTGTAATTTTTTTTTTTTTAAATTTTTTTTAGATACCCCCAAGAAGGTCTTATCACAGAGCACCGCGGATGAGCATTTAAATGTAAGTTTAAGCCTCTTTTCTAGCCGATGTTGCAAAACTTTTCTGGAGGTGGGGTTTAAACCATGGATCTTTTGATTCTGAGGCAAGTGTGCTACCACTGCGCCATTATTAAACTCAATATTCTTCCAATTAGTAGAGCAGTTTATATGCGGATTTTTTTGCTCGTATCAGGTTTATAATGTGTATGGTAATCCAAAGATTATACTTTTTTTTTATTATATTAATTTTGGGAATAAAATATTTGCAAACAGTGCGATAATTAGGAAAAAGTATATTAAACATTTGATCTGCAGATTAATGTAGAAATAAAAAAATCCCAGTCGACTGATGCAATAAAGTTTGATATTGAATCGTAATCAACTTTTTTGTAACTAAACAATTGAGATTCACTTTTGGAAAACGGTTCTTAAGGTGGTACATAGGTAAATAAACGAATTTGTTTATTATAGTATTTTTTTGATATTTTATGTTTCTAAATTGTTATTGGACATTTGAAATAATATAAGAAAAAAAAAAAAAAAATTAAGTACCTAATTAGGACTAATTAAAGCCAATTTTAGCTAAAATTGAACTATGTTCTGGCAAAGATTACTAAAAAACGAAAAAGAGTTAGCATCTGAAATTTTCACAAAGTTAAGTCTATATGGTACTTTATGTGCTGAAATTAAAAATAAAAAGGTTCTCAAAATATTTACTTCACACTACTCCACCGCAGATGTACACAATAAATACGACAAAAATTTTCATTGAATAATAAAAAATTTAAGTCTTTAAAATAAAATATTAAACATTTTCTGAATTTCAGCACATTCTACATATATCAGGGAACACTTGGTCCAAATTTGATAGAAAAAGCTCAAGTACTTATTTCAGAATCCTTGCCAGAAGATCCAAAAACCTTGAGTGGAGAAAATCAAATGTAAAGTCAAAAAACAAATCATATTAAATTTAAAATTCTCCTTGTCCATAACTTTGCCTTCTTTGTCCTTAATTTTGTCATCAAAACCTTTTCTAGTTGCTCTCGATCTCTTTCTTTGTTTTTTACCTTTGTCACTAGCTTTAATGTTTATTTTCTGAATGCGGGTTTTATTTTTCTGATTCAAACCGCGAGTTGAAAAAACTCCTTCAGAGACGTTTAAGTTTTTTAAAACTGACAGAATACCAACTCCTCCATCATTGAATGTCAAAACAGCTGATGCAACTGCTATTTCAATAATGGTCTTACCAACATAAACATTTTTTGGGGCTCGCATCCACACTAGGTTATTTAGCGATTCATTTGCATTTTGTGTTTCTCCATCTAGACATCGTTCAAGTAAACTGTCAGCACCTAAATCCTTCATTGTTAAATGATGCATCACCTGCAAAACCATTGTCAACACATTGCAGAGATGCCACAGACATTGATTCAGAACAAGCTTTTAAATAAGCAGTGTGCATTTTTTCTACAATATCGTTATATGTTGGTAAACTCATTGGTGGTGGAATATTCATGACATTACAAAATGTCTCTATGGTACTATGTCCTTTACCAATCTCTCGAAAAGCTACAATTGATCTAATATTAACATCAAAGGTTTTTCTTCCTCTCTTTGAATCAGGATTAGCAATCTCTTTAGAGCTATACAAGTTTTTTGACCATTTACATACAACACAATGCAAAACAAACAAATGTGACAACCCTTTTTTAGATTCAATTTCATGAGCAAGATACACTTTTGATTGACAACTGGGACATATTCCAACCAAATTAACAATTGTTCGCAATATATCTGTGTTAATTAAAACATAACATTCAATGTCATCTACAGTTTCAGTTTCTTTTATAATTGACGAATCTGAATGCAGCTTCCTGGCTGATGCTGAAGCGGATATGATGAGTGGTGCTGTTATTTGTGTTGATGTTTTGTTTACATCTAGAGACGATCCTGTTTCTGAAGAAGATATATCTATTGATTTTTTATGTCCCCAATACTTTCGAACAGACGATCTTTTTTTTTCTCTTCTTTTAAAAGAACCCATATAAAAATATTATACCAAGAAAAAATAGTTCTTAAGAAATACTGTTTCTCTAAAACTAACAAACGTGATTAGTGGTTTGAAATTATATCGTTTAGTCATTATGTAATAACTTTATATAAAGCTACATACACACTACGTTTTTATAAAGGATAATAAATACAGAATCAATAAAATAAACTACTTTTTATAAGGTTAATGTAAGGGTAAAATGTTGTTGCTAAGGGCGTTGCTATGATTTTAAAATAAAGTACTAGTATAAAATTCAAATTTTTAAGCCTTTACAGAGGGTTTTATTAAAAGATATTACGATAAATAGAATCTAGAGTAAATTTTGAATAAAATAAGTATAGTTTCCAAAAATTGATTTTTTCAGTTTTATATACCTATGTACCACCTTAAACTAAGAATTTCTAAGTGATACTAAGATGACCCTAAGTGTTAGTAGTATAGTACTAGAGAGACAAGTTTAAAATAGAACTTCTGTTGTATTTTAAACTTGTAGGACACTAGTATAGTACAACTAGTATAGTACTAGGAGACAAATTTAAATTAGAATTACTGTTGTAGATAAATAACAAGTCCAACATTATTCAAGGGACCTCAGTAAGTCCAGAAAGTAGAAAATGTGATATGTTGTTTTAATAAATATTCCAGAAATCATACTTGGTAGGATTATTAGGGTTAAAAGATTTAATACTATCATTAGACCATTTTAGATTTTTTTAAACAGCCATCGTAGGGCTTCTTAATTAAGCTATAAGCTATTTGAACGATTTAACCACATATTTTATTAAACTAGTATCATTTGGTCTATATATACACCCGATGTACGTTTATTGTTAACTTTTACAGATACCCAGACTTGTTCGAGAAGATTTGTATAGAATTGATTGACTTAATGATAGTTAAATACGTCAGCAATATACATAGCTGCACCGCCACCTCGACATTCGTCTTGACGATCTTTACGATATAGGTTATACCCATGTCGTATGTGTCAGATATTCATGTTAAGATTAAAATCACCTGCAAAACAGACGTATTTATTTTATTGAGCAAGAAGGTGTAAAACATATTCCTCGAGAATCACACCTAGAAACTACAATGATTACTCTCTAAATATGTTAGAGTAAAGATCAAGATATTTTATGTTTTTTCAATCATGAAGTCTATATAAAAAAGTTTATTTCGTTTTATTTGTATTCAAGGATAATTTATTTGCCTTAAACTATTCCGTAAGATTTAAAAAAAATCTTATTTATTATTTTAAATAAAAAGTTGATTTCTCCAATAGAATAAAATAAATTTGTGTCATCTGCAGTTAAAATGCATTTTTAATCGTTTCAATTTTTTTTTATTTTTTCGTACTGCTATTTGAAAACTTTTGTTGCTCTGCTGAAAGTTTTTATAAAACGTTTTGATACATTGTTGGACCTCCCACTATATCCACCAAATAATTTTTCGATGTTAGAGATGCGCTAGTTATATCTAGTAATTATACAGATCAATGAACATAACACGCATAAATGATTTTATGTCGTTAAAAGTATTTGAAATTTTTTTTTTAAATTTGCCAGAGTATAAGTAATCACATTTCCAGGCCTAGATTAACCATTAGGCAAACAAGGCATTTGCCTTGGGCACCAAGCGTTTGGGGGCACCACTAGTCCTCAAGAAATATTTTTTTTGAAACAAGTTTAAGTCCAGAAACAACTAAAAATAGAACAAGTGCTATAAAAATGAAGAAATACATTAAAATAAAAATTCACATTCAAGTTGGGTAAAATCTTGAATGCTTAAAAAATAAGCTATGAATGAGCCGGTTTTTTCTATTTAGCTTTTTTTTAAACTAATTATTTTTTTCGCGCTTTAATGACTTGTTTTTTTGCGCTTTAACGACTTCACTTGAAAATATTTTTTTATTAACAACGTGAAACTATTAATAAAGCTGTTTTTTCATTTGTTTTATCATTTTTATTGATTCTGATATTAAGGAATTATTTATAGGAGCTTACACCTTAAGTTTGTTGTTTTTTAGCCTTATTTTGCATAATTTTTTAATTCTTATGTAAATTACATTTTCGTTTTATATCATTTAATCATTTTTATTTACATCTTTTCGCATACTTTTTTCAATTTCAGATCCCAAAATGATACGTGTTCAGTTAAGTGGTGCACAAAAGAGAAAACAAGCTAAAGAAAAAGAGCACACTATTTCTGTTGTGAAAGCTATGAGCAGAAAACTAACAAGTTATTTAGTTTTAGATCAGCAATAGGCAAAAAAGGATTTTACTGACACTAACGGCCCTCTTGATAAGTCTACTATAGGGTGTTCTGCAAATCTAGACACTGCAATAGAGCTTGATAATGAAATTTGTTGTAAGTGTAACCCTCTTCAATCTGCTGAAGATGATGATAAAGATGCAGATGATAAAGATGAAAATGATAAAATTAATCAAGCAATAGATCCAGGACTGTGGATTGACTTTTCCGCTTATGATGTGGCTTACTGGGTTGACTGTGGGCCTACTAACTGTCAGCATCATTTTGGTCCCTTTGATAAATCTTGCCGTATTTATGCTGGAAGAAAGATAACAAGATATTGTTCCCAAAAACTTTTCTATGGCACAAAAGCGAACGGTGAGCAGTACAGGAGAGAGTGGTTATTGTATCCACGGGATCTGTGTACTGCTTTGTTTGTAAACTTTTTGCATCTACAGGTTCCACAAATTTTGCTGATAAAAATGGGTTCAGTGACTGAAAAAATAACATTTATGTTGATAATCACGAACAAAGCGCAAAAATAGCTGCAAGCTATTTTTGCGCTTTGTTTAGAAGCTGCAAAAATATGACACCAGGTGTAGATTATAAGTCAACTTTGACCCGTAATCATAAACGAAAGACAGTGTTCAATGATGGTGATGCCCCTGAAGTATCTCTGAATGCCAGAGACAAATTTCTTATATCTGCATTCTACGGTATTGTTGACAAACTTGAGACAGAAATGAGTAGACGAAGACAAGTATATAATGATGTAGCAGTTCGCTTTTCTTGTTTGGTCGATGGATCATTATCACAAACATCTCAGTGTTGTGAAGAACTAATAAATGCTTATCCTAAAGATCTGAACAATAATTTATATACTGAACTACAACAGTTTCATTCATATATTCGACACGTTTCCAGCTGCATCAAATTCGGAAAACAACACGTTCAATCATGGAGAATTATACCACGTAATAGTTAGAGACAATATTGAGTGTGCCTTTCCAAATGTTGAAATCGCCTTCCGCATATTTTTAACATTAATGGTTGCTAACTGTTTAACTTAGCGTTCTTTTTCTCAGTTGAAACGTACAAAAAATCCAAATAGATCAACAATGAAATAAGAAAGGCTCTATTCCTTATCTCTGCTTATGATTCCTTATCTCTGATTATGATTTGCGCAAAATTAACTTTGACGATATACTCAAAGACTTTGGTAGATGTAAATCTAGAAAAAAAAACTTTTAAATTTTTTTATCTAATAAAATAGAGTTTGTCTATTATTATTTAAAAATTTATTAACTATTAATTTTAATAAAAAAATACTTTATTGCAGGTTTTATATGAGTGATAGTAGTACTAACTACAAACATATTTGTTAACAACTGTTTTTTTTGCATAATATTGAACATACCAGCGGTTGCAGTTAGCGAAAAATCAGGGGCCCCGGGCAGAAGGGGGCACCGATGTGAGTTTGTGCCTTGGGCACTAAAAAGGCTTAATCCGGCCCTACACATTTCGATATAGACGTTCTTGCTAGCTAACTCATTTAAATTATAAAACTTACTATTTAGTTAATGACTCTAAAACTAAAGAAATATGCCAAAATTTAGATCTGACAAACTAAAGTGTGTTGAAGAGTTTGTTAAATCAAAAAGTGCATTAATAAAACTTTTGATTTACACAAGAAAGAGTATCTAAAAACCATTACACATTGAATAATTGTTTTTTGCTTTTATAGGGATCGTCCATAAATTACGCAACACTAAATAAATTTAAGAAAACAGAAGTAGGAAATCTTAAGCCCTTTTACGCGGCAATTTTCATTAAACTTTATGATCTATTTTGATTTATTATTTAAACTAAGGCTCCGCAATGAAAAACTTTTCATCTTTTTTGTTTTGTGTTTTTTAGTAGAATTTAGCGTTGCGTAATATATGGAGGATCTCATCGAATTTCTTCACTGCTGTAATGATTTTGATTTTTCATTTTTTTGACCTTAGGCTGGCTATCGCTTAGAAGTTTACAAAACTTTTTCTGACCTTAGGCTGGCTATTGCAAAGAAGTTTACGAAACTTTTATTGGAACAATTAGTATTATAGTTATTGCTTCTGGAAGCCTGGACACTAACCAATTGGAAGTATGCAAACTTATTAAAATTAATCAATACTTTCCCAATATTTGATGAAACCCCACAGACGAAAGACAAAAATTGCAAACAAAGCATTTTATATTTTGTCTATTATAATAGGTGTATGCATATGAAACCGCTGTTTAAAATAAGACAAGTTAATTTTCTTTTTAAGACAAAATTAATGTATGGATGATTATGTGTGTGAAACTACGTTCAATTTGCTTTAAATATCATAGTTTTTAATTTGATTTTATTCATATCTAGATAATTTTATACATCTTTCAAAATGAACAACTTTGTGCCTTCAAATATGCATTTGCGGGAAGTATTACATCACTATTTTATTTTAAAGAAAACTGCTGCAGAAAGTCATCGTTTGCTTGTAGAAGCTTATTCTGACCATGCTTTATCTGAAATAACTTGCAGAGATTGGTTTAGAAGATTTAAAAGTGGCGATTTCGATCTTGACAACAAGGAACGTGGTAAACCTCCAAAAAAATTTGAAGATTCAGAATTGCAAAGTTTATTGGACGAAGACGATGCTCAATCCCAAGAACAATTAGCAGAAGAGTTGAATGTTGATCAGGCAACAATTTCAAGACGTTTACAAGCTCTCGGTAAAATAAGAAAGGAAGGAAAATGGGTTCCACATGAATTGAAAGAACGTGATATTGAAAGGCGTTTAGTGACATGCGAAATGTTATTGAATCGTTTTGAAAGAAAGTCTTTTTTGCATCGAATAGTGACTGGAGATGAAAAATGGATTTATTTTGACAATCCAGTCCGCACAACACATTATGTTGACCCAGGCGCACCTGTAAAATCAACACCAAAGAGGAATATTCATGGAAATAAGGCTTTGCTGTCTATTTGGTGGGATCAGATTGGTGTGGTATACTGAGTATGAGTTGCTAAAACCTAAAGAAACAATTGATGGGCCACTTTACAGACTCCAATTATTCCGTTTAAGAAAAGCATTAGAAGAAAAACGACCCGAATATGCTGAGAGACACGATAAAATAATTCTTCAACATGACAATGCTCGTCCTCATGTTTGTAAAGTTGTTCAAACAGCGTTGAAAACTATCGGATGGGAAGTCTTATGCCACCCGCCGTATTCACCAGACCTTGCTCCATCAGATTACTATTTATTCCGATCAATGTCACATGGCTTGGCAGATCAGCACTTCTCGAATTATGAAGAGGTCAAAAAATGGCTCGATAATTGGATAGCTTCTAAACCTGAGAAATTCTATTGGGATGGAATTCATAAGTTACCAAAAAATTGGCAAAAAGTAGTAGAAAATAATGGAAATTACATTCAAAGAAATATAAATAAAACATCTCCAAAATAAACTTTCTAATTCAAAGAAAAAACAGCGGTTTCATATGCATACACCTATTACAAAACAAATGTGTAAAGAAGAGCGGGATGGGCAACATTGAGTTCTTTTTTTTGTTGATTTTTTTATAATTATAACTCGCTTTAATTATATTTGCTTTTAATGAAAAAGTAATTCAATTACTTTTCTTTGTTCTCATGCTCAAAATTATTGAAGATTGATACGTTCAATTATTTTGATTAATGACTTTATAAATTATTTTGTAATCCATTCAGCTATGATTTACAGAAGAATTAAGTGATGAGGTTTATATTCATTTTCTTTTAAAGTTCAGTTAAACATTTTTATTTTTATGACATTTATTCAATCACAAATTAATAACGCCAACTTTATCTTCATCTTCATCAGAAAGTAATGTAATTGTTTCGTTAGATTCATTTTTAATTTAGAAGTACCGTGATTTAAAGATGAGCGATGTCAAAATTTTAATTTTAAACAATTATCTGATAACAGAATTTGAAAACACACCACAAAATTAAATTCAAATACTATAAGTATTTATAATACTATAGATAATATATTATAAATTAAAACTAAGAATTCTAAAAGTATGATCAGATGCTGCAATCCCTAGCTGCCGTTTATCATGACCCGGTCTCCAACGAAGTTGTTTAATCGATAACGTAGGACACATACTATTTAACAAGTTAAAAAAAAATTACTGTTATTATAATTTATACACACATTTGTATACATAAATATTAGGGAGCTTTAGAATTTGTATACATAAATATTAGAGAGCTTTAGAATTTGCATACATAAATTTTAGGGGAGCATCAGAATTTGCATACATAAACATTAGAGGTTCAAAATTAGTTTTAAAAAAAAAATCGAAATAGAGTGGAAAGTTATAAGGTGCGCAAACCTTTATTTTATATTAGATTAAACAAAACTTTTTTAATGTGTTATTTTTTATTTATTTTATTTCTCATGTGTTATTTTCCTTTGATTTAGACCTCATGTGTTATTTTCCTTTCTTACAAATGATAACTTATAAGAAAAACAGACACACACAAAAACAACAACATAAAACTCCATTGTTTTTATTATTATAAATATTTATCAACTATATCGAATTATAAATAATTAAAATATGTTTTTGGTATCAGGTCTAAAACGGATCTTAAAAAAATTTGTAATGGACTCAGCATCTCAATTTATAGTATAGCCTTCCTTCGAAATTGATGGGAGAGGATGAGACAATTAAACTTATACTTATGAAGATTTAAAACTTTAAAAATTGTATTTTCACCTTTTGCTTCTAAATTTGTTTACTTCTTTTGTTTAAATAGTTAAGCAAGTATTCTTCTTATCCTCAATCAATACTTTAACTAGTTTAATGACTCAGTAAATCATTGACCAGATCAAAGGAATAATGGATTCAAAATTAAGATTTCAAACCAAAAAATCAAATTAAGATCAAAATTGGTTAATTGTGAGTGAAGCCAGAACTATGGGTTTAAGACGTGTTCATTTTTTGTTAGAGAACAAAGAAATGGAGACGATTTTGTATCAAAGAGCAAAAAAGCCCTTTATCAACATGTTCTATATTTTTCATTCTATATTCATCAACATGTTCTATATTTTCCTTTTGACAGGAAGTGTGGTGTCATAACAATATCTTTTTGTATACCATGAATCACTTTGTCACATTGTCATTTATCGAATAGTAAACCATTATGTATTCTGTTTACAAGTAAACCATTAGTAATAGTAAATCATTATGTAATCTATATACTAAATAGCTTAAATGTTTAATTCTCCTCCTCCTTCATCATCATCATCATTATCATCATCCTCATCATCATCCTCACCAATATCATCATCACTAGCCTCCCCCTTTTATGCTGTTTCTCTAATATAAAAAATCTTGAGCGTCTTCTTTTTTAAAAAGAATTTTGTTCAATCATGTACCCGTTCTATCCAGGTTTTCCACCTTCTACTTCTTAACTACTTATTTCTGATGGAGCTGATACCCAAATCATCTACATCCTCGTTGCTCAACGTACCCAAAACACCTTAACCTGTCTCTTAAATCCTAATCTCTGTTTAAGAAAAGGGCTTCTTTATTTGTCTTGTTAGAGTACCACCACATCCATCTGATCATCATCTTTTCTCTCGCAAACCGTGACGGATCCAGGAATTTTTGGTGGGGAGAAGGGGGGGGGGGATGTTGAAATATTTTTGTATTTTGTACCACATTTTCGTCACCTAAAATAAAATAAAAAAAGATCCTCAATTTCTAAGATATTTGGTGATTCTGGTGGTGGTGGGAGAATGCATACCCAATCCCCCTTCCCCTCTGGATCCGTCACTGCTCGCAAATACTAAAAAAGCACAATTAAAGATTTATTTTTACAATAGTTTTAAAGGGACTGAGCACTAAGATAAGCAGAAAAATAAAAGACGCTTAAGTTACTTTGAAAAGATACAATGTACTTAATTTTAAAATTAAATTCCAGCTTTCTTTATCATTCCAAAAGTATAATTGTATAGCGCCTGTTTCCATACCAACAGCAACAACATATCTATAAGAAAATAATAATTAATGCCAACATTTAACAACAACCAATTAGTGTTGGTTAAACATTGTAAACTTTTTCTTTAATGTTTTTTTATTTGCTTTTTCATGATTTCATATTCTTGTATTTGTTTATTACTTACTATCTTAAATATTTAACAAGTCATATCTTAAATACTTAACAAGTAATATCTTAAATGTTTAGCTTAAAATATCTTAAATATTTAACTTACGTCATCTTAAATGTTTGACTTAAATATCTGTAATATTTAACTTAGAATTACTTAAATACTTATCTTACATCTTAAATTTTTAGCTAGCAAGATCTTAAATATCTAACTTACATCTCAAATTTTCAACTTGACGATCTTAAATATTTAACTTACAATATCTCTTACTTTTCATTTACAATATCTGTAAGTATTTAACTTACAATAACTTAAGTATTTTAAACTTTTTTCATTGAATACTTTATGTTTAAAAATAAAAAAAATAAACCTTTCACAAACAGTTTTTTTATCTACACAAACTGAAGTGGCTGATTCGCCGACATCTAATGTATCAACAGAATCCCATTTACACTGATCATTTTTACGGCTCCAAACAATTATTTTTTTATCTCTCGATGCAGTCACAAAATAGTTTTCATCAACAAACCACGAACATGACCAAATAATTCGTGTATGAATGCTGGTTTTTTTATCAGTGCATTGAACAAGTGAAAATTTATCATCATTATTGCGAACATGAATTGCCCATAAACGATCTCTTGATACAGACAACAAATACTTTCCACTGACAGAAAATTCCATCTGAGTGACAGTTAATGTGTGAAATGTTAAAGTATCAGTCTGTTTCCATGTCAACGCATTCCATATAATAATACTTGCATGTTCAGGTTTAGAGGCCTTATAATTAAAAAAAAATTAATAAAAAATAACATAAAAAATATTTCAAAACACTGAAATAAATAACGAAACTTACTTTGCATGCTGTGGCTAATATATCACCTGAAGGTGTTGATGTCAGACAGTACAATTCAAATCCATGGCCATACCTGAATAAAGATAAGCCTACAAACATCTATAGGTATTAAAACATGTAACATGAATAATGAAATGAAGCTTACAACTTTTGTGTTTCAGGCCATAGTGTATTATGTGATAACAAATCCTCTACAGGCGGCTCTAAATTAAAAAAATTAAACAAATTCATAAAAATAACTTTTAAATCTTATTTGAAAAGCACGATGAATGAGACTTTTTCACAAACGCGAGATTTTAAATATACTAATAGTTTAATATTTTTTATATTAAACTATTAGTATATTTAAAGTATTATTTTTTGTATTGTTTATGATGTAACTTGGTTGAGTTGTACTTCAGACTGCAATTGTTTTTTACTTTGATTCATAATATATAAAAGCTTTTTATACTCTATTTTTGTTAAATATTGCATATTACTTATGTTTTCTAACTTTTTTATTTATTCAATTTTATGTACACCACCATTTAAATAAATTTCGCAAACTTTAGTTTCCAAATTTTTCTGTTGCAAAGCTGAACCTTGGGGTCAATGACACATTTTTCAGTAACAATGGGGTCAACACCGTCAAAACTCTGATGCAATTTTATTGATTATTATGAGGAGTATAAACACAATAAGTGACAAACCCTCAGTTAAAAAGGGGGTATAACAGTCAAAAACTTTTTTTAGTTTTTGTTTATTGTGCTGTCTTTCCTCTACATTCTCCGAGATTTTTGGTCTATATGCTAGACTCAGTAAAAGTATACCATGCTGAACA
Source organism: Hydra vulgaris (assembly GCF_038396675.1). Classification (NCBI taxonomy): domain Eukaryota; kingdom Metazoa; phylum Cnidaria; class Hydrozoa; order Anthoathecata; family Hydridae; genus Hydra; species Hydra vulgaris. Next base: position 1,952,175 of record NC_088930.1, on the reverse strand, counting down.
TCGAACTGATGGCATAATTTTTTTTGTTTCATTTCATTAATGTTTTAGAAAGCTAAAAAAGAAAAGGGGAACTTTAACATATTTTTAAAAAGAATTTACGAAACAGTTTCATCATTTTTCTATTAGTTTTCAAATACTGTCTCTCCATTTGTTGCTGCTCAGACACTTCTAGCTAAAGTTTTTATTTGATCTCCTTTCAAGCTAAAGTTTTTATTTGGTCTCACAAAGGAAGCAGAGTGTACAAATCAGTCTTTTTTTTTTTTTTTTTGAACTTCACTTTGAGACAATACATCGAACCGCCTGATCATCCTGTGTTAACGTCAGTAGATTACTACCTCTTGCTATTAAGCTTTTAAATTGTTATACCTACAGATAAAGTAAATAAACTTTCAGTAGTCAATATTTTGTACAATAATGCAATTGCAAGTAACTTTCGTTATAGTTTTTTATACAGTTATGTCTTATCATAAGTAAAACTGAGTTAATACAAGAACTGAGTTGATACAAGAAGCTAAAAAAATTATTTTATCTTAATTAGATTTTGTTAATTTTATGTTGAAATAGTCAGATATGGTTGTAATAATACAACACAAACTTTTTTCTCTATTTATTTTTAGAGAAACTGTTGATCAACGTGAAGTAAACATCATTTATTAAGTATTTTATTGAATAATTTGTTTTTATCTTTTTCCAGGACCAGAATATATTCAGAAAGTTTTGATTCACAATGTTCAACTCTGATACAAAAAAAACTTTTTCCAGGACCAGAATAATACTAAAAACAGAAAAACACTACTAACTTCACTTTTATGTAACTAACTTAAGTTTTATTAAAAAGCTTTAAATCCTTTTTATATTGACATTTTGTTGCTGTTAATTTATAAATAAGTTTTGTTGCAAAGATATATTTTGCTTGCATTTTTTAAAATTAAGAAAACTTCTTGCTAATAATAGATATAATTGGTAATAATTTGTCCACACAGCTCGGTAATAATTGGTAATAATTATATTATATAATACTGTAATAACTAAAGGTAATATTTATAGTATATAATAATTAATATCATTTAAAAATGACATAGTTGGTAACAATTTGTCCACACACCATGGTAATAATTGGCAATAATTTGTCCACACAGCAGCCTTGTAACAGCAAACAAATAATAATAAAAAAAGATTAGTAACCTCTGTAGCGGATTTAAAAATCACATAATAATTCAGAAATAAATAATAACTATCTTAGTAATCCTATATCAATGTCAAAATTGCAATTAATGTCATGTTAATATACATTATGTAAAGATTTTATTTTAACTGTATGATCATAAAAAAATCAAAATACATAAAAAAAACCTTGTTAATTTTTTTTAGTTTTTTAAATATAAAAATTGAGTATGCACAGACACATTCTTAGTACATTTTAGATGCATGTAAACAACTTTAGATGCATGTAAACAAGTTTAGATGCATGAAAACAACTTAGTAAACAATTAACTCTTATTTATCAAATAAATCAATGAAACTAAATAAAATTCAACATTTGGATATTGATTAATATATTTACAAAAATAAAAAAGATATTTAATTAACATTTACCATTATTGTTAATAAGATCAGGATTAAAGGGAGCAGGATCTTCATTAGCAAACGTCGATGCTTTAGTTTGAACTTTTTCACCTTTTTGTTGCCAACTTTCTAAATCGTCTATATGAGAAGATAATTGCTCAATAAAATATTTTTTAACAGTAATCTATATTCTTAATTTTATTTATTACATACATACATAAATTTATATGTATGTATGTATGCATATATACATACATGTATACACACACACATACATACATATTAGACCTAACCTAATAAAATAAGATAGAAAATTGAAAAAGTTTGCTTAAGCACATCCTATATTTTTAATAATACATTAGCTGGTATTCTTAACTTAAAAAAAAGCTGCTCATAAGTTTAGCATGCTGACTCTCTTTAAAGCTTTTAAAGAGAGCTTTTATCTTTTATTGCTAAAAAAAAGTTGCATAATAGTAAATTAAACTCTCCTTTTTAATAAAATATCAAAAAATATATTTAAAGTAATATTTTGTATATAAAAACTTCGTTATGATATAGAGAGATTTTGAATGTTTATTTTAAATTCATTATCCTTTTGGTATAGCTTTTGTATAAAAATTTACCATGGGAAAAAAAGCAATTAGTCAAGAAATCAAACAGCGTATTATTGGCCTTAATACGGGAGGTTACTCTAAAATTGAAATATCTCGAGTTTTAAAGTGTTTCACCTTCATGTGTTACTAGAACTATTGCCAAATTTAACAAAACTGGTAATACTGTTGACAAAAAGCATTCTGGGTGACCAAGAATGACAAGTACAACTGATGACAATTCTATTTAAAGAATTGCTAGAAAAAATCTTAAAAACTAAGCAAAACAGATTGCACAAGTAATAAACCTGGCACTTAAATATCAAATACCAAGACAAACAGTTAATAGAAGACTAATAGCCTGTAAACTTTGTTGCTATGTTGCTGCCAAAAAACCATTATTAAAACCGTCAGACCATTTAAAACAAATTAAATCTTGTAAAACACTTTTAAAAATGAGTGAATATGAATTAAGAAGAATTGTTTTTGCGATTAATCAAACTATGCCGTCCGAAATCGTAAGAATAAAGTAATTGTCCGTAAGCACTACAACGAAAAGTATAATTGTTGCTTTATAGTACCAAGGCTACAAGGTGGAGGTGGCTCAGTTGGTATATGGGGTTGCATCACCTATGATGGCCCAGGTTTACGCATGTTATACAATGGTCGAATGGATCAACATAGATATATTGACACCCTTGAAAACTATTTAATGCCAACCAAAGACATTTTTTTGGTAACGAGCCTGAGTGGATGTTTCAACAAGATAGCACTCCATGCCATAAAGCAAAATCTGTAACAGGATGGTTTGAACAAAAAAATATCAAAATACTTCAGTGGCCAGCTAGATCACCTGATCTAAATCCAATTGAAAATGTTTGGGCTGTATTGGACCAAAAACTTACTAAAGAACCAGTAACTTCAGCAAGTGATCTAAGAGAAAGTTTAAAATCATCATTTAACGGTCAAACAGTTGAATATTGTCGTAAACCTTTTGATTTTATAAGAAGAAAATGTGCACTATGCATAAAAATAGAGGTGGTCACATACCTTATTGAGGTTTGGCCTAAAAACTATTTTAAAACTAAGCATGGTAAACTTATGGGCAGCTCTTTTTTCCTTATTTTATATATAATTAACTTCTGACAAAAAAATACCTGTGTTTTTTCAATGTTTTTTATTTTTAAATTTTCCTTATAATTTAAAAAATAAATTTTGTATTTAAAATAACAAAAATCTTTAACTTTAACTTCAACTTTTTAGGTTTAAAAAAAAAAAAGTAAATTTAATTTGGCTGCGTGTTAAACTTTTGAGCAGTACTGTATATACAAGGGTGGCACACGGGCCCTAAACTTTTTACTGTTGATGATTTTTGTCAATTTTTCGGAAATTTCAATGCCTGTGGGCCACCCTAAAACAATTAAAAAATAATAAAAATCATTAGTAAACTCAGAATGAGTAATAGAAACAAATTAAAATGCACTCTTAATGAAATTTTTTATGTAAAAATTCTGAATGAACCTGAAAAAATTGGAAAAACAGAATATTTTGCTTTTTCAATCATTTTCTTTGTAATTTCTTATGGTGACATTTTTATCATTTTCTACAGTTAAACCATCAAAAGTTTTAAATATCATACCACAATAATGCATTTTATATAAAAATTTGAGTTTTTTTTTGTTGATCATGGTACAGTTTTGTTGACTAAAAAGTCAAATAAAGCTGGAAGTAGCATTTGCTTCTTGGATCCTTATTTACTTCTCTTGTAGACATGGTTAAACAAGAACATATCTTGCCGCTTCTCCTCCTTATTGGATTTCATAATAAGCTCCTGAACTAATTTGATAGCTCTCTCAGAAGAATCATTGACTACATCTAGAGATTTGATGGTAGTTTCAAACTCTAGATAATAATCATTCAGCTCCCAGAATCTGAGCTGACTCGCCTCTGTCAGGGTAAATCTTATCAGCTAAAGCAAACACAACTAGAACTGGACTTAAGTACCAGTTATGCCTTGACATTGATCAGAAAACTTCAGTAGCTCCAGGAAGATTTATTTCCATAAACCTCTTCATTTGCCAGAGGGCTTTTATATCCTATAGAAAAATTAAAGTAAATAAGCAATATTCCATCGTTATAGTTTACATATTTTTATTTTTATCTTTATTCTTAACCTTTACTATTTTTACCTGATATGGAGAAGCAGCTGGTAACTCAGCTCTAAGGAACCATTGAGCATAAAATATACTGACAAACATAGCCATATCACATAATTCCTCTTTGTTCTCTTTAGTTAGACCAGGAATGTGATCGAGAAGAAGGTACATTTTCAGATAGTACAAGACTTTAGCCATGAACCTGGCATGGTTTACAGGTCCAGGCATATGAAACCTGAACCTCTCCTCCTTAGTAACAATCATCAAAGAGAGCTCAACTAACTCCTGGTAATCTTTTCTTGATTTCCCATCCTGTATTTTATTAAATATTGTTTTTAAACATTAAAATACATACAAAAATAG
>NC_088930.1:1885000-1942500 GCF_038396675.1 Hydra vulgaris | reverse complement strand
ATCAACTCTGTTTTCAATATTTTCCATTGTCTTGCCAAAGACTGAATTGTTCATAAGTTTAAAAAAATCTTTCTCAAAATCATTTGTTGCTTGAGTTCTTAGATTAGTATTTAGTTCTATGTATTGTTTTAACCAATCGCTTTCTTCAAATGTTATACCTCTATGGATTTTTGTGATAACTAAACCTAATCTCTCATATAGCTTTAGATTCTCATAATGAATCACATAATTTTTCTTATGATTCAAGTTTGGAATTAATTTTTCGACTTTATCGACTTTGACTCTTTCAGGAGCAAGTGGGTAGTCATTATGTTCATCATGAAGATGATCTGGATAATCTAAATCAACTTCAAGTATACATGGAATTGATTTCCAATCTTTAAGATCATCCATCCATTTAAATCCATGTGTAGGAAGAGGCTTACTCATAGCCCATCCATATAGATTATTAGCATCTAGATATTGAATAAATTGTGATGGTTTAGTTTCATCATAATTATCCATATACTTATTATTAGAATTACCTAATCTATTTGAAATTGTACTAATTCCACCTCTTATTCCATTTTGTATCATGAGGATCATATCATAGTCAGAAATTAATTCTAGATTTATTTTTGTTAATTTTAAAGCTGCGTCCCATGCTAATCCAGGAGATGTAAAATACCAAGCTGGATCGAGTTTATAATTTTTCATACATACATTTCTAAAATTTTCAAAAACATCTGCTAATAACAATACATCTGAAACATATAAATCATGATAATCTCTAAATGTTTTACAATTAAATTTGTTCCATACATTTCGAGCATGTAAGTAATTATCATCGCTAATTCCTTCATCATTTAATTTTGAAAAGAATGATTCTTTTGGTGGTAATTGTGTTTCTTTAAATTTATCAATACAATCAACCCAATCATATGGATATATTCCTTTTTTTAGTAACAAATCTAATTGTTCTCCTGAATAGTATTTTCCTATATTATTACATTGATCTTTCGTCAAGTTTTTCGATAAAGCATCTAAAGCAGATGACATAAACTTATAACTATCTAAGAAACGAAGTTCTCTCTTAATTTCAATTTTCTTGCCTTGATTATTAGTAAATTCCCCAACTATAACCTCTCTAGAAAAGCTAATATACTTTTCTTCATTATTTGGTATGCAGTTTATCTTACCTCCAGATAATTTCTTGATGAATAAATGACTATCATATCCAGATAAGTTATGAAATAATACTGGAAAGAATTTAGGAATTTTATATTTTAAGTTACAATTATTATGAGCAGCACCTCTGTATATTCCAGTTAAATGGCAATGATCTCTAACTCGATCTTGCCCAAGTGTTTTTCCACAAACGTGGCAATTAACTGCTGCATTAAATTGAACTTTATTTTTATGTGTAAATATCATACTCTTAGGAAATTTAATCATCTCGTAAATATTCTTAATATCATCTATTAATCTATTAACAAATATTTGCGCTACATCATCATCTTCGCTATTTGCAGTAAATGTTACTAATTTACCTTTATAATAATTTTCATCAAAACATTTAATATAGTAACAAAATGAACTTGGTATATGCTTTTGATATTTTTTAGTGTAAGATTCATTAGGATTTGGCATACAAGTATTAATAGGTTTAATAAAACTCTCAAAGTCAGCATATATTACAAATGGGATTCTCATCAATTTATTATATTGATTAAATTGCATTGTTGAACCTTGTTGTGGAAGTTCAATACGTACTGAATCATGTGTATTGCAATATAATTTATGATTAGATAATGCTTCTTCAGAATTATATCCAAGTAAACAATTTCTACAATAGTGTACTTTATGTTCATGATTAGTTGATTGTGATGAAAGTAATCTACTTAAATCTTTTATTAAACAATAATGAGTGTTTTTATCATCTGAAATTAGCATTAAATCTATTAAATTTGTGCGACCATTTTTCTTTGAAATTCGTAAAGGATAAACTGAATTATCATATCCATACACATTTACACTTATATCTTGATTATTTTTCTCAAATTGATCAATTTGATCTAACGAGACAGGAAATTCTATTTTATTCCAATTTATTTTTTCAGCTTGTATTTTAAGATCATTATCTATTCTTTCAGAATTTTTATCTTTAGGGTTTAAAAATCTTGCGATACACCACTTAAAGCATTGATTATCTTCATTTTTCATATTTATGATAGCTTTTTTACTTGATAAATTTTTTTCAAGTGGAATATATGATTTTGCTTTAATAGGGTTATACTTGATGAAATTTATATCCATTTTTTTAACACAAACAAATTTCCATTGAGATCCTTCCTTTATAAATTTTGACAATTCTTCTAAAATTTTTGACTTTGCTGTTTCATATACTTTATTTAAATCTGTTGATTCTAATATAACAGTACTTTTAGTTCTGAACATTTTTTCTATCACTAGTTCCTAATAAAATACTTATTTGCTCAACTTTACAAGTGAGAACAATATAAACTTTTGAATTTATGTTATCTTTAAGTACTTGAATTGCACTATTTTTAGCTTTATCCATAAATGATAATGCATCATAACCTTTTATTCCTATGGCTGAATACTGTTTAGCTACATTCCTAATAGCTTTTTGAGTTAAAATAAATTCGACTTTGCTTGAGCTTTTGTATACTGTATTATAAACTAAAGATTTTATTGATTCTATTTTTTTTTTAATTTCAGTTCCAGTATCTTCTACTTTTTTCTTAATTGGATCTGGTATATATGGTTTAATCCATTCCACAATATCATTATAGCTGTTGATAACATACGTTGATGCACTTTTTACAGCTTTAGATACTATTGAATATAATCTAGGTTGTAAAACAGGTGTTGAATCTGATGAAGAAATTGATTCGTTTATTATAGATCCTTGATTTACGTTTTGATGTGTAGGAGCTAATCTATTAGAATTATCAAATGATATTAGATCCGAAGTGGTATGACGAGGAGCAGGAACTGGTCTTACAGGACGAGGAGCAGGAACTGGTCTTACAGGACGAGGAGCAGGAACTGGTCTTACTATCGGAGACAATACATCAATAAGTTCACTTTTTCGCATATTATAGTATTGTTTAATTCCTCGCTCTTTGGCGATTTGTTTTAATTCTTTTATCGTTTTACGATTCATTTCCATTTTTATATCCATTAGATTTTTTTTTTATATTTTTAAAATTCTTTATATCATTTTTTTTTCAAAAAAAACTTTTTCAAAAACAAACTTTTTCAAAAATTAATTAAAATAATTTTTTTAATTTTTTCTTTTCAATATTTAATATGATAAACTCATATTAAATACGGAACGTTTATTTTTGATCTTGAAAAATTTTTATATTTTTCTTTAATTTTTTAGGACTAGTTAAATTTTTTTTAGAATTAAGTACTTCAATCTTATAGCCATCTATAATCTTACCATCGCGTAATTCAAAATAACCAAATCCATGACCCGTTTCTTTCATAGCATTATTTAATGATTTATATACTATTTCTTCTCCTGTATCTGTGTTTGTGAGTTTAATACTGACTGGTTCTTTTCTAATTGTTCTTAATCTTTCATATTTTGGATCAATTTCTGTTTTCTTTTCTTTTATTGGATGTATTCTAGGTCTTCCAACTCGTCTTTTTTCACTAACTTCTTTAGGCCTTTTATTAACATTTTCTTTTACTGGATGTACTCTAGGTCTTCCAACTGGTCTTTTCTCTGTATCTTCTTTTACTGGATGTACTCTAGGTCTTCCAACTGGTCTTTTCTCTGTATCTTCTTTTACTGGATGTACTCTAGGTCTTCCAACTTGTTTTTTCTCATAAGTTACTTCTATCACGTTTGACATGATTTCATCCTTATCAATCAACCCATTATCTATAGCAAGCATTAATAATGTGGCATAATTATTAGATGTTTGTGAAATTTTATTTTCTTTTAATAAATTTTGTAAATCTTTCTTTATATACATTTTTATATAAAGAAAAAAATTATTTATATCATTTTTTAATTAATAATAAGGTCTAATTTACTTCCATCTGATTTAAAGTTCACTAATTTATCTGATATCACTAGAACATATCCTATCGTATATTGAGGAACTGCTGTATTAAAGTTCATTTTAATTTGTATATCTATTACTGATGATTTATATCTTTCTGGTTGATTACTTACATCAATAACAAATATAGGGTACAAATCTTTATAATCAAGAGGTTGAATGTTACTATTAGTAATCAATTCGTTCATTCCATAATATTTTTCACTAAATACAGCTGCATCTCTATAAGCTCTTGAGAATTGCTGATTTGGAAATGATAAGTTATAATCAGATACTGGATATTTATCAGAACTTAGCATAACATAAATATTTTTCAAGTCGCAATGATCGAATAGGGCTGGATTAGTTGTTTGATCTCCATTTTTATTTGTTTGAAATCCAACAACAATATATCTTGGTCTTTCACTAGATGTTTTTACACTAAGTTTCCAAGTAGTGGATAGAGTTTGTGGGATTTCTATACTATCACATTGTCTAGTTCTAAAAGCAACTGGAATTGTTGCTTTAGATGCAATAATACTTAAAAGTTCATTTTGATGTGCTAGAGCTGGTTGTACATGTGGCATATACAATGTCACTCTTTGGAGGTCTACTTTTCCAGCAGCTACAGTAACTCCTCTAAAAATAGCATCATCATCAGATTTTCTAGTAAGAATGAGTGTATGTTTAAATCCATAAATAACTTTATCATAATCATCACAGAATCCGAAGATATGCTTTAAAGGTACGCAAAATGAAAATGTACCTTTAGCAGTTGGTTTTTGAATCAAGTATCCTTGTCTTGCTGCAAATCCTGTGTTATCTGCAATAACTGCTGTTGATGCTGAATCTTTATACCATAATTGATTCAACCCTTGAGCTACTTGATAATCGTTCGGGTATTTAAGCATCCCTAACATTGTAGTTGCTTGTCCAGGATTAAAAACTACTTCAATATCTTGATTAGATAATTGATAAGCTATTTGACTAAATAGATACATAATGCCATTATTTGTAAGAGCTACTGCATCTGCATTAGCATAAGCTGTATTATCAGTTTTAAGAAGTCTTCCTTCAAACAACAGATATGCATCAGAGGGTACTGAATATAAGTCGGATTGTTCAATATTTATTATAATATTTCCAGTATTATTTAGATTAGGTCGAGATGCTGGATCATACTCTCGATAATAATATTTTTCAATTGATTCATCTACAATTGGTGTTTCTGTAATATTCAAAATGGATTGAGAAGTTGTCATTTTATATAATAGAAAAAATTTTTTTTATATACTCCGAAGGCCTCTCCCTTTTTTAACTAAATCCTCTATTCTGATAGCATTCTTACGTGATACTCCATTTCCATTAATTATATTATTTAAGTTTGTTTCATCTCCTGACCTTGCTAACTTTGATAATATATCCTCACTTTTTTTACTTACCTTTGGAGCTACTTTATTAATTAATTTATTTCCTTTTTCAATTGTAGCATTTTTAGCAGCTTCTATTGCTGATAGTGATAGTTCTTTTCCTGCTGATTTAGCAGCAGTTACTGCAGTTTTTCCTAAATCAGTAGCTGCTAGCTTTTTAAGCATAGCTGATGATACTTTTGTTACATTTGATGCTGCTGCTCGTCTAAACATTTCTCTTAAAGTATCAAAAAATCCACTACCACCAATAACATGTTTTTTCACAAATCTTTTATTTTGAACAATAATCATTTTTAATTAGGGAAAATTTTTTTTTATACTGCAAGTACATTCTGTATTGCTTCATACTTACCCTTACTTAATATACCTTGTCTTAATAATTCATCGCTAATTGCAACAGCTTCATTTCTTGATGAACTATTACCTGCTTCCCATGCAGCTACACGTAAATCAAGCATCTCAATTAGAGCATTAGGATCACTAGGAAGAATTACAGTTTGTATTCTTGTTCTTTTAACTCCTAACTCCTAACTAACTTAAGATAATATAGGAGTCCTTATATCTTTCCAAATTGGAGATATTAACTCAGCATATTTTTCACTTCTAGATGATCTTACTTTACCTTTATCAGTAGTAAGGGCATCTGTATTTATTAATATTTCTCTATAATTTCTAAGATCTTCATTACTATAGACCTCTTTATTAGGTTTAGACTTTGTTACTAATTCCCAAAGACCTGGTGTACCCTCATATTTCTTTCCATCAACAGTGATATCATCATTATTAATCGCAATTGGCTTTTTACCAATATATAGTTCATCTCCTTTTGAATGTATTCCAAATGTAGGATCTGTAGACTTTTTACTTTTTGTATACAATCTAAGATAATTTGTTGCCATTTTTCCAAAATTTAAAACAGGTTTTTCAGAAACTTCGGACCCTTTATCAGGAGGAAGGATAGCAAGATCCTTTTCAGGATTTGAAAAAGTGAGTGCTAATTGATCTTTCAAATTAGATATACTATTATTTATTCCAGATTGACTATCTATTAAGGGTCTATATAACTTTGATAAATCCATCTGTAGGTTATAGTCACCCACCTTTTCAGCAATATTATCTTGTTGTACTTTTTTCTTAAGATAAGTGAACTCTTTTACAAGTTGATCTCTTTTTTCAGGATCTGTAAATTTAAACAACGACATTTTTATATATTTAAGAAAAAATAAAACACATAACATCCTTTATGTTATGTGTTTTTATAAATGATATCTTTAATTTCAAAATCGTTATAATTAATATCAATATCTTCTTGATTTAATATTAAATCAGACACTAGTTTGCTTCTTGTTAATTTTTTTTCTTTAAGATTACAATCTAAATTATAAACATATCTATCAACTAATCTACACTTTTCTTTCTTTCTTATATTTTTCCATTCTTTATAGGATTCTTTAATACTATCTTCAACATTACGATAATCTCTATCTTTAAAATAAATAAGATAATATAGCCTATCTCTAGCTTCATCACTATACTGAGTATGTATTTCAAAGCTACCTCTATCAGTAATTAGCATATTCTTTCTTATAAAGCCTGCTTCACCAAATACTATTTTTTCTAAATACCTTTTTTTATTCAAATCATTTTCACGCTTGCTACATTCTAAAAAGAAAGGGTAAAAGTAATTCATATTTTTAATAAGAAAGAATTTATTTAAGTTATTTTATTTTCGGATTTATTAAATCTCATTTGTAATAGATTAATAGCCTCTTCTCTTCCTTGATTAATCAACGCTATTTTAGTTTGTTCATCAATATCTTTTTTAATTTTTGATCTAATATCTTCAAGCATCACTTTAAATTTTTCAGATTCGCTAAGTATCAGTTCAAATTCTTTATCATCTATTTGTCCGTCTACTAAAGCTTTAGAAATATGATCCATTATTGTATTTAATTTTGAATTTGCAAGCATTTTAATACTTTCATGTTTTTGTGCTTTTAAACTTAATTTTTTATTAACTTGCCCTCCTATCAATGAAAGAGCTCCGATTGCTAATGCTGCTCCTTCACATGCAATAGCTATTGGTGTTGCTACTATTGTAGCTAAAAAACCAATACCAACAGTTCCAAGTGCCATTGTACTTCCAATTAATGCAACATCAACTGCTGAAATTATTTTTATTGCTTTATTATACTTTTTACTTAATGTAGATCTTTTTTCTCTCTCAATTTCAATTTCTTTTTGAATTTCACTTATTTTATTCAAACGGTATACAGTAGCACTTGCTCGAGTTTTTATTTCAGTATATTCGTTTTGTAAAGACGGATATAAATTATTATTAGGTTTATCTGAATACTCCATTTTATTATTAGGTTTATCTGAATACTCCATTTTATTATTAGGTTTATCTGAATACTCCATTTTATTATTAGGTTTATCGGAATACTCTATTTTATAAAGGAAATAAAAAAATTATAATAAATTAATATAGCATAAACTATCTCCTTTATTCATTGTTACATCTTCAAATGAATTATTTTTAATGATAATAACTATATCATCTACAGTCTCTGATATAACAGAAGTTTGTAAACATAGCATTTTTAATTTAAGTTCATTTTTAAGTGAAACTAATGCAACACTATTGCCATTAATTTCAATACCTAATTTTAATGAAATACTTTTTTGAGACATAAAATCTAATTTAATATCCTGCTGTGCAAATATTTCACATTTTGTACCATTTATTAATACTGAAGGATGATCTAATTTTTCATTAAATTTAAAATGTGAATTAGATGCGCAAGTATCAACCATCGGTATCTTATTTATAAATTTATGTATTGGATAACTCATGTTTTTACATATATAAAAATTTATTTTATATATTTTTACTCAAAATGTTGGGGTGAAATTCCATCCTAAAATACTAAATAAATGTGAACATTTTTCATCGTGGAATTTTTTCCTTTCAATTGTTTTTAATACTGAAAAATCTTCAAGTTTACAATTATGCCCTCTATTTTTCAGTAATTGAAATAAAATATATTGCACGTTCATAAAGTTTTTTCTTTTAATTTCTTTAGGTTTATCTTTACCGTAAATTGAATCATATAAAGATGATAGTTCTTTAAAATCTTTTAATAGTTGTTCTTCTAAATATCCAATATCATCAATCCTTTTTCCATGTAATACATAATAAATATAATTAGCATTTTCATAATGATTAGTATACCCTAATTGTTTTAAAAAAATAATAATATGCTCTTTTGTAATTTTTGAATATTTAATTTTAGAGTCAACTAAAAGATTATATGCTTTAAATTTTTTTTTTAAATTTGTAAATACTTCTTTTGGAATTTTACAATTTTGTTTTCCATTGTATTGTTTAATACATTCTTGAAAATGAATTATTCTTGAATATGTAAATTTATTTGCAACATTACTTCTTTCGTAATCCCCATAAGTTGTATCGTTTTCAAGTATATCCTGTTGAGATGAGCATACAATGCAAAATTTTTTATTACTATCATCAATTTCAAATTTTAAATAATCCTCATTTTGACATTGATTACATTTTATAACCTGTTCAACAGCTGGGTTAATATTCAAATCTGCCCATTTACGTAAAAAAATAACTTCATTTGCAAATTTTAAATACTCTTCTTGAAGTTTTGCTTTTTCAGCGTTAAATTTTTCTTTTTCATGGAATGGAATTGCTGTTTGTAAAATCTCATTAAACTTTTCAATAATACAATGAGTTTTAGTTATAAATGATTGTTTTTCTAATAATTTGTTTTCAAGATCCTCTTTTTTATCTAAAAGGGTTTTTACACCTTCATCTGAAAATAAATGTTTTTCTTTTAAATGAACATTTATAATTTTTAAATACTCTTTAAACTCTTTATTATCTTTGTCAAATTGTGTTATTATTTTGTTATTTAATAAAACAATATTCATGTTTTATTAAATTTTTTTATTTACTTATAATATTTTTTTAGGTACGTAGAATTTACTCCGCATGAGTTCGAAGTACCTAAAAAATTAAATTTAAAAATGGAATACTAGCAAAGGGTGAATTAGGACCTAATAATAGACCTTTACCCGTCTTTTCATAGCCATTACCACTATTCAAGTATAGACCATCTCCTAAAGTTCCTCCTTTATTCCATGGCGATAGATAGAAACCTTTTCCTAATTTAGTAAATTTAATTCCTTTACCATTCATCTTAGTATATAATGTTTTAGACATACCATTTCCAGCAATTTTATTAATTAAATTGTTTCCAGTTGCAGCACCTACTCCTGTAAGTAGACCTGTTGCGAGTGATGGTATCACTTTTGATGCTAAAAAGCTACCAGCTGATGCTAGAAAAGGTAAAAGTGCTCCAAGAAATCCTCCTTCTATTTTAGAATTGTGTATAAGTTGAGCTTTACTTAAATTAATAACAACTCCAGTACCTTTTTCATATGCACTTTTAATTTTATTCAATTGTCTTTTTGTTACAGCTAATACATGCTCACCATTTAGATCTTCATACGATAATTTGATACTAGCATTAAGTTCATTACTAACTGCTTTTTTAATTTTTTTCAATTGTCCTTCTGAAATATTCACTTTAATATTAGTGTAATTAGTCATTTTTATAACTCACGAAAAAAAAATTATAACTCACGAAAAAATTTACTATTAGCATTTGTAAATGCTCTTGCAAGGATAGAATCTTGTCTCTCCCTTATATGGAACCTAATATCTATTTTTTCTCCTCGTAAATTCAATAATTTTTCATCTTGATCAGTTATTTTAGTTACCATTTGAGAAATTTGCTTTATATTTACTTTTAAGTAAATTAAATTAGTCAGCTTTTCAACAATTTTATATCCAGGACCTACATCTGGAAAAAATGAATATGCAATATTAGATGTTTGTCCATCTAAATAAGTTAAACCTAATATATCAGACGTAATATGAATACTATTCACTTTTAATATATTTACAATATTTTCTGATTCATAATATCCAGATGAATATACCTGATATTCAAAACCTAAAAGCGTTCTAATTGAGTTTGGAACTGCAAAATCTACTTTATATCCAGATGGAATATTTAAAGTTGAACTTAATGTATTACTATTAGCTCCAATTGTAATAGCTGCAGCTCCTGATATAATACTTCCATTTTTAATCATAGCTAATTGAATATATTCATTTATATCTGTAATCTCGTAAGCTCCTGTAGGAATATTTATATTAAGCCAATTTGTTCCATTGTCTGAACTATATTTAAAATTGTTATTTGATAAATCAATATTCGGAAAACTGTAATACGTCTCTAAACTTACTAGAGCCATTTCATATTCTCCATCAGGAGGAAGAGATATGCTAGATGAGAATCTAGTTAGTATTTTACTTGTATTTCCACTCACATGTATACATGGCATTTTTATATATAAAAGAAATTAGTTATTAAAAAATTCATTTGTAAAATAAAAACTATCTAGTCCACTTCTATACTTTCCATTATCTATTTTAGAAGATAAATCTATAACAACAAATCCATGAGGTTCTGACCAAGCAGTTTTACATAATTTTTTAAACTCCTCTATCGGCATATCACCTATAACATGATCCCTATAAATATAACTTAAACTAATCGAATCTTGCTTAAATAAGCAAATAAAATTGGAATTTTCTCTTATAGTTTGCCTAGGTAATCTAAAATAATTTTGTGAAAGATAAAAACAATCTACATTACTATGCCTTCCTCTTGTATAATATTCCTCACACTTATTTTGGTTTGAAAGCAAAATATCATCAAATATTATTAAATTGTTATTTTTTGAATCAAGATCTGCAGGATCTGGTATATCATCTCCTTTTTCAAAAAAATGACACTCAATATCTGATTTATCTTTTATATTTTTTGAAACTTCTTCAATCATTAAATCTGGATTTTCTATTTTATCCTGATATTTAAACAAATTAAGAATAACTTCTTTTGGTAATTTTTCTTCAAAACACTTTTTTATTATCTTATACTCGTCTTGATATAACGACTTTCCATAAACTTGTAAATTATTATTATCTAACCAACCAGGTCTCAAAAGTAAATTTAATAACAAAGTAGTTTTTCCACAACCTGACTTTCCAACAACTAAGCCTCTTATACTTCTTGGGAGCAACTTGCTATTATTTCTCTTATTTTTATTCATATTCCATGATAAATCAATGATGCTCATTTTTTATTGGAAATATAAAAAATATTTACATTATAAAAATGTATTGCTTCAAATGTAAAAGAAAAACAGATACACTAAACCTACAAAACGTTGTTAGTAAAAACAATAGAAATATGTTACGTGGAACTTGTGAAGTTTGTGGAACAACAAAAACTCAATTTGTCTCAGCTTCGAAAGGTGGAGATTTAGTGAATTCAATTAATTCAATAACTAAAAAAATAAAATTACCATGGGCAAAATTTCCTGGTGAAATGCATTTACCTGGAATGAACTTTGCTGGTCCTGGAACTAATTTAGATGAACGACTTACTTCCACTGATGCATATAAAGAATGGAGTAAACCTATTGATAGAGTTGATAATGCTGCTTATCATCATGATCTTGCTTATCAACATTTTACAGATACTGGAAATAGAAATTTAGCTGATAAAATGATGATTGAAGAAATGGATGCTATAAAAAATCCAACAACACGTGAAAAAATTGAAAGAGGTATTATAAAACCTATTATAGCATCTAAAGCAAAATTTGGGTTAGGTTTTGAAAATACTCAAAAAAACTACAAGCGACCAGTAAAAAAGACAAGGAAAAAAAATTAATATGGACTAACGAACTTGCAAACGAACTTCATAAACCTGTTATAAAACATTTTAAAAAAAGAAAAGTGATTGTCAATGGAATTGATAAAATATGGGCTGCTGATTTAGTTGACATGCAATCTTTATCGAAATTCAATGACGGTATAAAATACTTACTCATGGTCATAGATGTATTTTCAAAGTATGGATGGATTGTTCCATTGAAGAACAAAACTGGAGTTGATGTTGCTCATGCTTTGAATAAAATATTTAATGATAGAAAGTGTGAAAAATTGTGGGTAGATAAAGGTAAAGAATTTTATAATAAGCATGTAAAATCGTTAGGGATAGATATATATTCAACTGAAAATGAAGAAAAAAGTTCTGTAGTTGAACGTTGGAATAGAACCATGAAAGAGAAAATGTTTAAATACTTTTCAGCTAATTCAACAAGAAGATATATCGATATTTTAGATGAATTGGTAAATAAATACAACAATACAAGACACTCTTCAATTAAAATGACACCAGTTGAAGCTAGTGATAAAAAGAATGAGAATATTGTTTGGTTAAACTTGAACGGAAATGTAAGTTCAAGACCAATGCATCCTAGATTTTCAATAGGTGATAAAGTTAGGATAACTAAAAAGAAGAAAACATTTGAAAAAGGATATACACCAAGATGGACTGAAGAAGTTTTTACTATATCAAAAATTCAATACACAGATCCTCCAACTTATAAAATAAATGACTATAATGGTGAAGAAATACAAGGTACTTTTTATGAACAAGAATTGCAAAAAACAAATCAGGAAATATTTAGAATCGAAAAAGTAATTCGCAAACTCAAAAACAAATCACTAGTAAAGTGGTATGGATATCCTGATTCGTTTAACTCTTGGATTGATAATAAAGAATTGAAAAATTTATAGAAATAATTTTCTTATTTATGTAAGTTAAAAAGAAATAAATTTTTTAAAAATAAAAAAAATTGAAAATGATTTAAAGAATTTATTTTCTTAATAAAAAGAAATGTATTACATATGCAAAATTATGAAATTAATTAAAATCGATTTTGTGCAACTCGCTAGTAATCCAGATCCAACAGCAGTTCGTTTATTAGAAAATAAAAGGCTAAGAAAAGAAGTAATTGAAGAATTGTGCTTAAATCCAAATGCAATTGATATAATAAAGAAGAATTTAAAAAAAGTCGATTGGTGGAGATTATCTCGAAATCCAAATGCAATTGGCATATTAAAGAAGAATTTAAAAAAAGTAGATTGGGAATGTTTATCTGATAATCCAAATGCAATTGAACTATTAAAGAAGAATTTAGATAAAGTGGATTGGTATGGAATATCTGGAAATCCAAATGCAGTTGAGATATTAAAAGATAACTTAGAAAAAGTAAATTGGGAAAGTTTATCTGCAAATCCAAATGCAATTGAAATAATAAAGGATAATTTAGATAAAGTGGATTGGTATTGCTTATCTGAAAATCCAAGTGCAATTGAGATATTAAAAGATAACTTAGATAAAGTGGATTGGTCTGCTTTATCTTCAAATCCAAATGCGATTGAGATATTAAAGGATAATTTAGATAAAGTCGATTGGTATAAATTATCTTCAAATCCAAATGCAATTGGCATATTAAAGAAGAATTTAAAAAAAGTAGATTGGAATATGCTATCTGCTAACCCGAATGCAATTGAACTATTAAAGGATAATTTAGATAAAGTCAAATGGAATTGGTTATCTCGAAATCCAAATGCTATTGAAATAATAAAGGATAATTTAGATAAAGTGAATTGGAATAGTATATTGCGTATTAAAAATCCATCTAAAGATTTTGAATTTAGACCAAATAAAGTCTATTGGAATGATATATGTGATAATCCAGCTGCGATAAATTTATTAATAAAAAATTTAGATAAAGTGGGTTCAGATATTTATTCAAACCCAGCTATATTTAATTATGATTATGAATATATGAAAGATTCGAATAAAATCCTCCCTGAATTAAAAGAATTTTTTATTTCACCTGATTATTTAGACTTGCTAATTAAAGCATATGGAAGAGAGTATGCAATAAATTTTTTCTTACCAGAACCAGAAAATGATATTGTAAGTGAAGCACGAAAGATTTGGTATTAGATTTTTAAATTTTATTTAATTTAAAAATATGAAGACGCATGATTTAGTATTTAAATCTATAATTAATAATGATAAAATAGTGATTATTATTAATAGTTCTGATGTAGACTTATTAAATGAAGCAATAGAAGAAGCAACAAAGTTATATGATGATTATGATGAAGATTATACTAAAATTGATGTAATATGTATAGAAAACATTAACGAAATTAATTCAATTGAAAATTATCATAATAATATGATAAATATAATAAAGTTAAGTTGTTGAATTTAATATCATCTACAGCCAAAAAATTGATAAATATGATCCGCATAAAAGATACTATAACTTAGTCTATATATGAAAAAAATCCTTTTTCATATATAAAAATGAACAAATTTATAAATGTTGAAGGAATTATTCTACCTAATGTACCACTTACAAATTTTCAATTAGAAAAAGCAGCAAAAAAACTAAAAATAAAAAATTTTAGAGGTGTATTTGTAAGAGATCAGCTACCAAAGAAAACGAATAAAAAAGAATGTGGAATAGTAAATACAGGAGATTCAAGTACAGATGGGTTTCATTGGATCTGTTGGTATAAAGTCGGTGACAAAAAGTATGTCTTTGACTCTTATGCACAACCTCCACCTGTTGAACTTGTCGATTATTTTAAAAATAATGTCTATTATAATAGCGAAAGAGTTCAATTTGGAGACACTTCATTCTGTGGACATTTGTGCCTTTACGTTTTAAAAAAACTAGATGAAGGAGTTGATTTTCAAGATATTATTAATAAATTAAATTAAAAAAATCTTATATATATAAAAATGCCTGTTGATATATTCGGAAGAACAACAAATTCAAATTCAAATTCACAAACAGTAGTTGAGGGATTAACAATGTCTCAAGCTAATAGCACATTTCTTAGAAGAGATGGAATGAATAATATGATTGCTAAAATTGATATAAATAGTAACACAATAGAAAATCTACCCATTCCTAGTCTACTAAATGATGCTGCTACAAAAGATTACGTCGATCATATAGTACCTGCTTCTCACCTTGTAAAAATAGTACCTGATTCAAGTTTAACATGTCTTGGATCAAAAAAACAATCTCTTCCACCAAGTTCAGGTGATACTGGAACAGCTGTATACACTATATCATTTAATAATAATAGCAGTGGTATTCTAAGAAAACTATGGTTAGCATTAAATAAAACAGTTACTACTGGACCAAGTGTTGCAGGTAACATATTTATTAAAATATTCGCAGATGGTGAACTTCGTATAGGAAATCTTGCTTATACTACAGGAAACACTGGAATGGATGCTAATGGTCTAGCTTGTGATTTTTTATTTTCTCCACTTGGTGGACCCTATTATGCTAACTCTTTGCAAGGATGTAATATGCATAATGCTACTGATTTTGGAGGATATTTTACATTTGATATGCCATTTAAACAAACTTTAAAAATTGAACTTTATAACGCTACTGGAGTTATGGTCGAATATTGGATACAACCTTTTGTTAGTAGAAATCCATCATTACCACCTTACATCTCAGATCTTAGTTTACGATCTGATGTATTTAGATATACGAATACATCTTATGGTAAAGAATATATTTTAATGGACACTGCAGGAAATGGTAGAGGAATCTATCTAAAATATAGTAGAATGCATGTTATTGGCTTATCTGGAGCTTGGTGGGAATCAAGAGTGCGAATGTATGATGGTAGCGTTCCCCCTAAACATACTAGCAATGCTATAACACCTTGGACTCCATATAATTATGCTAACTATTCATTATCTAGTGGATATGTAGATGCATATAATCAGACTAGTACTAGTACATGTATATTCATGTCATCTGGATTAGAAGATTTTTATCTCAGCTCATGGAATGGTGTTAATCTTTATTCATTTAGTAATGAAGAATCTGGACTATTAGCTCAAGTAGATGCTAATGGTGCTCCAACACCTTCAATTGTATCTACAACTACTATCTCATTTTATAGACATTTTAAAGATTCAATGCCTGCTGTTGGAGCTGGAAGAAGATTAGTAGTTACATTAAACTCTGGAGATGCACAAGTATCACAATCTGGAAGTTTTCATGTCATTGGAGTACTTTATTATTACAGTTAAGTTTTACAAAATAAAATTTTTTTTGAAAATGATATAAATAATTTTCTTGCATATATAAAATGGAAATGAAAAATGCTAATGAAATATTTATAACTCCTGAAAAATTTAACATTGAAAACTTATTTGTAAAAAAAGTATTTAAAGCTGACAAACCTGTTCCATATCAAAAATTAAATCTTGCATATAGATATCCTAATGGAAATGAGGGACCTGTTCTTATAAAAACACTCCCTTTATTTTCATATGGTGTTTGCGAAAATAAAGATATGAAAACGAATGAACTTAATGGTTATTCACTTTCTT
This sequence comes from Hydra vulgaris, assembly GCF_038396675.1. NCBI lineage: Eukaryota > Metazoa > Cnidaria > Hydrozoa > Anthoathecata > Hydridae > Hydra > Hydra vulgaris. Next base: position 1,925,601 of record NC_088930.1, on the reverse strand, counting down.
TAGTATGCTTTGATGAAAAAGAAGGTAAAACTGAAAAACAACAAAAATTTATTGAAATGATTGAAGCTATTGAAGAATTTTGTAGAGAACAAATTGAAAAGTATAAAGATGAAATAAGAAAAGGTGGACGAAAATCACAAGTGAATACTTCAAATTTAAAGATTTTAAGATATAATACAGATAAACCAAATGCACCTCCAGTAATTTATGGAAAGTTATTTACACAAAAGAAAAAAGATTTAAGAATAACTTCACTATTTTATCGTAAAAATAATAAATCACTTGCTGAAACTTCAGGACATGATTATATAAATCAAAGATGTAATGTCGTTGTAAGCTTAAAAATTGATGGTATTTTTATCGGTTCAATGATTGAATCAATACAAATTAAATTACCAGAAGTGGTTGTTATGAAAAAGATTTCTAATCTTACTAGCATTATGACAGATTTAGATTTAGGAAACGAATCAGATGAATAATAATATTATGGTAACTTTATGATAATATTATGCATATATAATTGAATTAAATTTTTAAGATTTTAATTTCATTATAAAAAGAATGTATGAAAATACTTATATACGAGAAAAATATAATATATCTGAATATGAAGAATGCAATAAAGATTCATTCATCTATTACAAGTATGATAGTGAAACTCATATTATGGAATTAAGAATAAATTATAGCTATAGTTTAACATTTGAAGAAAGTTATTACCTATTAAACAAATCTGAATTGTTAGATTTCTCCCATAAAATTTTAAATCAAATCGAATATCATGCAAATAAAATCTTACCTGAAATGAAAGATTTTTTCATATCACCTGACTACTTAGATTTACTTATCCGAAAATATGGTAGAGAAGCAGCACTCCATTTATTCTTACAAGAACCAAAAAATGAAATTGAGAAAGAAGTTAGAAAAAGTTGGAATAAAGTTGAAATTAGGAAAATATAAAAAAATATAAAAAATTATAATTAGGAGTTGAAATAGCGATTTTAAAATATGGTTATGAAAATGGTCAAAATGCCGATGAGCCAGAACCGGCATTTTACATCTACTAATCTCGAATAGTATATAAAAAATGTGAAACCATTTTTTAAATATTTTGGATTTTTTTATATTTAGAATTTTTTTAAAAAAGAAATCTATTTGAACAAAAGAATTTTAATCTTCTAAAATTCTCTTATTCAAATAATTTTGCAATTAAAATTTAAGATAAAAAAAATAATAGTTTTATTTAAATTGTAAATATTTTAAATAGTTAATTATTTTTTGTTTCTTGAAAATAATTTTTAAAACTAGAAACATTCTATTTCAAACATTAAATCAGTGATTGCAAAGAAGAAACCAAAAATTAAATTATAAAAAATTTAAATAAAAAAAAATAAATTATTTTACTTCTGAAATTTTTTTAATGAAACCATTTTAATGAAAAAAATTAATTATACTTAAATTTTAATAATACTCAAGAGATCAAGAAGCAATAAATTAGAAAAAACGTTTTCTAATGTTTTTTGCTTTGATTTAATTCGTTTGGACAAACACGTTTTTGCGCATTTCAACATGTTTTTGCGCAAATATGAAATTTAAAGTTTTATGACGATTCAATTTATTAACTGGAACAATTTTATTTATTTACTTCATTTTATTTTAAACGTGTTTTATGTTATTAATGTTATAAACTGTTTAAAAGAGTAATAAAATAGTGTCACAAAGTTGTTTTACATTAACACAAGCTCTTTATATTGTCAAAACAACTTTGCAGCTTGTTTTATAACTTTTTACAATAACAATTCAATACTCTTTAAAAATAACACATGTTTTATTGTCAGCATAAATGTATTAAATAGTTTTCTATAACTAATTAAAGTGGTTTACTTTTTACTCTTACTTTTTAAGTACCATGTTAAGTAAAAACAACTACTAAAATTATTATCATAATAGTATTAAATATGTTACTTGCATTAATTACATTAATTACATGTATAACTTGCTCATTACATTATAACTTGCTCATTACACTATAACTTGCTCATTACACTATAACTTGCTCATTACATTATAACTTGCTCATAACAGCTCATTAAACTATAACTGCCAAATGAGAAAATTGTAATATAAAATTTAAATGAGTGATATTATGTTAAAAAATAACAATTGAACTAATGTAAAAAGATAAAGTTTTATACTAACACCCCCCTTCCTTTGCCCATCCTTACCTCAAAGTGGTGACAGAGATAAGGGGGTGGGGGTCATAAATTTTTTTCCTTCACAATTAGATTTTTAAGCGTTAATTAGAGCCCTGCAATATATGAAATGTCTAAATTTTTTTTACAAACATAACAGCAATGGTTTTTGCTAGTACAAATATAACAACGATGATTTTTGTTAGTACAAAACAACATTGCTGAACTTTATGACAATGATGATAACAAAAAATTAACAAACCTCTGCTTCATCTGAAACACCAGTGATCTGACTTAAACTTTCAAAAAATGATTTTGGAGCAGAAAAAATACGCACCACCTTTTAAATAAGAATACACATTCAAAACAAAAAAAATTCAAAAAAATTATATAAAGAGGAGAGGGTTGCAAAACTGAAACAGCACCTTTATTGGAACACTGGCATTTATTTTGGAAATAAAATGTCTTATGGCAATACATTACATTTTTCTAATTAAACTTCTTGTTTTCAACATTTTTAAAGATTTTGAAAGTTATCCCTTAAAAAATGCAAGTGCATTATCAATTTAAAGCCTTTTTGCATCATTTTTTTAGGTGATCTAATTTTGTGTTTACATTGTATTGATTACACAGGGTATACTTTGTGGGTTATACGGCTTTTCATATTTAATGTAATGGGATTTAAAATGCAAGTAATAATATAAACTTATCTTATAAATTACATTATATTATTAAATTACATTATAAATTAAATTACTATTATATTGTAATGAAAAAGTTTTTCTTACTTAGTGATTTTCTATACTTAATCAGTTATAAAACCCGAGGAATAGTTCAGACACAATTTAAAAATAGTTACTTAAAAATAATACTTTATTTAGTGATTTTTGATTAATAAAACAAAACAATGAATTAATAGTTAAAGTTTTTACACAGTTTATCATTTGTAAAATTTCGTTTTGCCCAGGAAATTTATTCCTCTTGAAAGTTTTTAGAACTGCTTAAATTTTCACTGTAAAAATGAAAATAACTCTTAATTTATTTTGGTTGACTTAACTGTTTTTTTTTTCTTAAAAAGAAGCAAGTAATTCTGATTAAGGAATATAATTGTTCAAATTTAGGAAACCAGTTGCCTAACAACAAATGCCTAGGAACAAAATAGTGTCTTGACAAAACTGAATTTCCAACAACAGTGCAATCATTTAAGTCAAATTATGGTTAAAAGGGTTGTCTGTTTGTTTTAATCAAATCATAAATGTTTTCATAGTTAAACCATCTTTGGTTAGAATATATTTATTTTTTATGAGTTCCAATTTATGTAACTCTTCCCTATACTTAAAAAATTTATAACAAAAAATCAACTTGTAATTGTTAAAGCAGAAAAATAAATTAAAATGATAAAAATAAGTATATACTCAAAAAACTAAAAACTAAAATTCTTTATAGTTATTAAAGCATAGAAAAGTATTGGGAAATGAAATTCAAAATAAAGTAAACGCAAGTAGAAAAAAAAAGAGAGAGAGAACAGAATGTGAAAAAGAAAGAATTAATGGAGAAATTAAAAAGGAGAACTAATGTGAATGGAAACAGGAAATGAGAGTTTATGTATATAAAAAAAAGAAAGCAGAGAAATGCAAATTGGTGTTTTGTATAAAAATAAAAAAAGAGAAAAAAAAACAAAAAATTTACAAATAAATAGAATAGTTAAAAAAACCTTTTCTTGTGCTCCAGAAGCAAATCTGTATCTTGAAATCATCTTCAAACATTTCATATCATATCCATGAATCTGAGCTCGAGCAATTTCATGCCATGACTACAACATGTTTACAAAAATATTTCAAGAACAAAAAAAAATTTAGCAATATTATTTAATAACAATATTATAACAATAAAATATTAAATATAACAATAAAAATAACATTTTACATGTGGACTAATGTACTTTAAAAATTATAATATAGAAGAAATCTGTGTGACAAGCCCACCATACTTTCCTTTTTTAGGTTGTATTACTTAGTAATGTATTTTTTATATTTAATCAAATATTATTATAGACAAAGTTTTCTGAAGCAAGTTATAATTAAAAATATAATTATAGACAAAGTTTTCAGAAGCAAATTATAATTATAAATATATTTATTGACAAAGTTTGCTGAAGCATAATTAGTAATTAAAAAAGCATAAGTTATAATTAAAAAAATTTTAATCTCTAAAATCTTTTTTGCTGTATTAAAAAAAAAAAAATTTTTCAGTTCACATAATATTATTATCTTATTTACTAAATGCAATATAAAATAATTCTCCTCTAAATATAGGTTTTTTTACATATAACTTTTTGTATCAGGCTATTTAGTCTTGTACCTAAGGCCATGTAGTAGTCTTGCTCTTTGGGAATTTTTTTTACTTTAATCTTAAGGTTTAATCACAAGGTAAGTTTAATCACAAGATAGGTTTAATCACAAGGTAGGTTATTAAATTCAAGTTTTAAGGATTTTATGTGTAAAAATTATTATTCAGCTTTGTTAATTTTTTAAACTAATAGCAACTTAACTGATATGTAACAACCCAAATGATAAGTCACAACTCAACTGATATGTAACAACCCAAATGATAAGTCACAACCCAACTGATATGTAAGCACTCAAATGATGTAACAACTCAAATAATATATAACAACCCAACTGATATGTAACAACCCAAATAATATATAACAACTCAGCTGATATGTAACAACTAACTGATTTGTAACAACACAATATAAGGATTAAATAAGAATATTGTGCATTTTTTTTTTTTTTTTTTTTTTTTTAAACATCTTCGCTTCCAACAAGGCTGCAAGCAGCCACTAATTAAAGTTGGAAGTTACTGTAAGAGAAAAGATGAAGATTGTAGAGCAAGATAACGATTGACGGACGATTTAAAAGATTGCAAATTATATGAATCAGGAAAGCAAGATGAAGGAAGCGAATTCCAAAGAGCTGATGTTCGAGGAAAAAAACTAGACGAATAAGCGTTTTTGGAGCACTTAGGAACAGTCACAGAAAAAGGATGACACTTAATTGAATGACGAGTAACACGAGAATGAATTTTAGTAGATGGCACAAGAGACGTTAGCTCTTTCGAGCAGTGCCCATTATAGTATTTGTAGAAAAGAGAAAGAGAAGCAACATTACGACGATGTGATAATGGTTGAAGGTTGGCTGCAAGAGCAGGTCCAACTATGTTTACAATGCGTTTTTGCACCTTGTCTAAAAGAGAAAGGGCATCATTAGAAGATCCGCCCCAGATATGGCAACAGTATTCCATACAAGGCCGGATTTGAGATTTATAGAGGTAGAGAATAGAATCCAGAGTAAGAAAGTGGCGAGCTCGATAAAGAGATGCAACCTTAGCAGATGCTAATTTTGCAACCGATTTGATATATGGTTTCCAAGAAAGATTGGAAGTAAGAGTTAATCCTAGAAGATGAAGAGTAGGTGACTCATCGAGTACATCACCGTTCATAAATATAGGAAGATCTAAATTATTGCGATAACGATTGGCTGAAAAAAATTGAGTTTTATCTGAATTAAAGTTCACCAGCCACTGTGAGCCCCATGCTGTAGCAGAAGTGAGATCCTTTTCAAGCTCAAATGCCCCCTCCAGGCAATCAGAGGGTGTTGGTTTCTTATCACGACAAGAATAAATGGTAGTATCATCAGCAAACAATGCCACCTTAGATGTGAGAATATCTGGAAGATCGTTAATGTAAATTAAAAAGAGTATAGGGCCAAGGATAGAACCTTGAGGAACCCCTGAAGTTACAGAATAAGAAGAAGAGTGTTGTCCATCGAGGACAACTTTTATGCTACGATTGGAAAGGAAGGATTCAATGATCTTAAAGATGTTGCCGGATACACCATAAGAAGAAAGCTTATGGAGAAGACCAGCATGCCAAACTTTATCAAACGCTTTTGAAATGTCAAGAGCGATGGCCTTAACCTCTCCACCTTCATCTAATGCACGATAAAACCTGTCAGTTATTACTGTTAGCAAATCAGCTGTAGAACGAGAAGATCGAAATCCATATTGATGGTCAGAAAGTAAGTTATTAGATTCAAGATGAGAAATTAAGTGTTTGTTAATTAAAGATTCAAAAACCTTGCTTATGATAGGAAGAAGACTTATGGGACGGTAGTTAGACGAATCAGATCGCTCCCCAGAATTTTTGAAGATAGGGATAACAGATGCGGCTTTCCAGCAGGCTGGAAAACAAGACTCTGATAAGCACTTGTTGAATAGTTTTGAGAGTATAGACGACAGCTCTGGAGAACACTTCTGCAAGACAATAACAGGTATGTTGTCTGGGCCACAAGCTGTAGAAGAGTCTAGACAGGAAATCACTTTAGATACAGATGCTGAAGTGATATGAATGTCAAGCAATGAATCAACCTGTTTGTTGGCAATATCAGGTAGAACGCAATTAGTGGAATCAAGAGATGATATTGATGAAAAGTTTTTAGCAAACAGTTCGGCTTTGTCTTTAGGTGAGGTGACAAAGTCTGAACCATACAAGAGAGGTGGAATTATAGATTTGCCCTTATTATTGATATTATTAAAGATTCTCCAGAAGTCACGAGAGCCTAATTTTTGAGATGAGATACGAGATTTCATGACCTGAGAATAGCGGGTTTTGGCGTTAGACAAAACCTTTTTACAGTTGTTTCTAGCAGTAATAAACAGACGTCTGTTTTCTGGAGAATTGTTTTGCTGATAAATATGGAAGTAACGGTTTCGATTGGCAATCGCAGCAGCACAGTGTGAGGAAAACCATGGAGGAGAGTGAGGCTTGACCTGGAATCGTCGAGAGGGAATAAAAGATTCCATGCCAGCCTGAACCCACGAAGTTATATAAGAAGCACATTTGTCGACAGGAAGTTGAAAGATTTCTACCCAAGGGCCATCACGAAGAAAATCACGGAAAGAATCCCAGTCAGCTTTACTGTAGTTGTAAGAGGTTCGATAGTAGGGGTATTCAGGTGATGAAGAAGAATGAGATATTAGTTTTAAAGAGATCAAACTGTGATCAGAAGCACCTAAGGGTGAATGTGGAGAAACTGAGCACTGACTAGGATCAGAAACAAGACATAAGTCGAGTAGAGAAGGTAAATGATTAGGGTTGTCAGGAAAGCGAGTTGGAAAGTTGACTATTTGAGTTAGGGATTGAGAAAGGCAAAAGTTGTGGGCTTTAATGCCTGCAGAGTCACTGACACTAGAGCCAAGCCATTCAGAGTGGTGAGCATTAAAGTCACCGACAACAACTATATTAGCTGATGGATAAAGAGAGAGGGCTTGGTCAATATGATCAGAAATAACATCAAAAAGAGTACAGTCTTGAGATGAAGGAGATCGATATAGAACAAAGAGAAAGGCAATAGAGTGAAGTGGTGCTAAACGAAAGCACATGAAAGAATAGTCTGTGGATTCAAACCTAGTTTCACGACAAACAGGTGAATTCTTACGAATGTAAATGCCCAGGCCAAGCATGTGACTATTGGAGTCTTTACGAATCAGAGGAAGATAACCATCAACACTAAGATCACAAGATGAGACAGCCGAACTCAAATTAGTCTCACAAAGAGCAAGTAGGTCTGGTGAACTTTGCAAGAGATAAGACTCAACAGAAGAAAAGTTACTTCGAAGACCACGAATATTAGTGAATGATAGGTTTAGAGAACTTGGTGATGATGATGGTTTTTTGTGTTTTATAGTTTTTGGTACTTTATTCATTTTTAAATTAGATTGAAGAACTTGACTCAAAGCATAGATAGTACTCAGAACACTGTTTAATAGCCCAAGCAATTGCCTCATTACTACTAATAAACCCTAAGCCGTAACAAAGGGCTCCAAATGTGGCCTCCGCAATGCACACCAAAAGTACAAACAGGGACACCATCCATGCGCAACATGGCACTGTTAATACTTTGATATTTTTCAGCTGTTGATGGAATCAGCCTCTCTGAGAGCTACCACAGAGTTCGGGAAACCTGACTACCAGCCGGCCTCAGAACCATAAAACTGAGTTTTAGAGCTGTACCCTCATAAGGAGATAATAGAATGAGTTGCCTAGTCATAAAAACAGTGACACAAGCAAACCCATGCATTGAGTCAAGAAGATCCAGCATTCAACATCCTAAACTGGAAACAATGTATTAAAAATACATCTGCGCCAGCCTAATAGATGAAGAAGGGGTGCGAGGCTGGTCAACAGATAGAATCTGTTTACCCCTTAAGTCTTTGCCTAGGAGGCCTTCTACAAGACAGTAGCTGGGTGCATTTAACATCTGCCCAAGATGAGTATTTTTATCGAGACACCATCTCTAGCCTTTACTCAACCAAGAGCCCCAAGGCAGGGGGTGTTTTAAATCGGAGTTGGCATCTCCTAGCCTTTGCCTAAAAAGGCGTATCCTACAAGGCAGCAGGACATGAAGCAGATTGTACTGGGTTACATGTTACCAGTAGCAGGATAACCTGATCTGACAACAATTTACTCAAGACTTCCATTTTTTTAAAACAGGTCAGCACAGTCAAACAGCTTAATTTTTAGGGTGAAATTTGAAAATAAATTTAGTCAAATATTTGATAACGCTATGCCTCTGAAGTGTTGCATCACTCTATGCTCATCAAAATATGACATTTTTGTTGGATAACTGCAATTCCAGAAGATATCCCTTTTGACAATTTTACAGAACTGAATAAAAGAGACAAATTTTCTGTTTTATGTGGTAGCTCATTTTTTAAACAATATTGAAATGACTAAAAAAAAGTTCTTGAAAAAGAATTATTTGTGATGAGAACTGAAAAAGTCTTTATACCCACTAGGTATTATTTTAAACATTTAAGAAATGATTTTCAATACCTATTGATTATAATGACCGGTGTACAATCTCAAACAAAATTGACCTCAAAAGCATGCAAACTGTATAGTGTATTTTTAATTTCCAAAATATTTCACAGTTTGAAAGACTGACTATGCAAATACATTATGATGGTTGATGAGGTTTACACTAAAGTATCTGTTACATTTCATGACAATAAAAACATATGTTCATGCTCAGGATAACCTAGAGAGGCTTGTTAGAACACTCCTAGCTGTAATGGTTAAATGCATATTCGCGGGACATACATTTATTGCCAGTGTGGTAATGCTGTATAATTCGGAATTTCCACTGTAGTGTTATTGCTAATGTAAATAAATCTAAAGAAAATTCACTTCCATAATTTGTGATGACAATCAAGTAAATTATATTATATTTGGTACCATATCAAAAAAACCCTGGAGAACTAATACAAGCATATTTTTCTTAAATGATTATGTTCGCGAATGAAATAGTATACATATGAATTGAATTACCAAAATGACTAAAGAAATTAAATTTCAATTTGGCAAAGCAGAGCAGAAAGTTGCTGATTTGAAAAATCTTAAGAATTAAGATTGTAAGATCGACTAAATCAATAAGCAACATTTTTAAAGCCTGTAAAATGACAAAATATGTAACTAGTAATGCGTGTTTTTTTTGTGAAGAAACCCTGATAGCTCTGTAAACAAACCCAGTTATAAATCAGGAAAAAGTTATTAGTTGCTATTCTGGATACTTTTATTGATGCATGGGAAATGATAAATGTATGAAGAAGTCAAGTGTTAAGAGATTTGTAGATCATTTGAACCATTTTATTTTATTTTTATCAAATGTTTATTGGATCAACCAGTATTATTACTACCGGAGAATCACCAAAGACAATGTGGAAGCAACCACTTGGATAAATTGACTAAATATGATATTTGCAATGTTTTCTTTGTATACCAGCTATAAAACTTAACTGATGGAGGGACAGGAAGGGACAGGGATGGATAGAGGGACAAATATTTATTGTAATTTGTTAATAAATTTTTGATGAACAAAATTGATAGAGAAAAGTTCTAAACATTTTGTGATCCAGTGCAAGGAACCACCACACCCAAAGCTCTGGGGTAATTAAAAGTGTTAATAACATAGACTGATTATGGTTTTTTGTACAAAAGAAAACTACAAAAAAAAACTGTCTAGAAAACTACTGCTTTATTAAAGAAATACTACAATACAACCTGAAGTAGTTGGATTTAATATCATCAAACATGTTACTAAAATTATTATCGCTTAGCTTTTGGGTATTGCTCCTGTTAACATTTGTGTCTCATCAGATAATGAATGAGTCTAAGGTTAATTGACAGATTAAATCTATCATGGAATTGTTAAAATAAATATACTTTTGTTAAAATTAAAAATTATTAAATATCTGTAAATCCATAAAATTGCAAAAATCTATAAAATTGCATTTTGACTCAAATTAAAGCAATCGGTGCAATGAGTTAAAAACTTATTATACTCTGTCAAAAATTAATTTTTCTTTTATTTATTTAAAACTTTATTTATAGTTGATTGCATACAGTAGTTTATAAATAAACTAATTAAAATAAACACAATACACTGTGTAGACAATACAAACAAAAATATTGTAAAAAAATCCATAAAAAATCAGTAACAACTAGCATGACAAGGTACTTAAATAAAATATAATGCATAAAAAATTTCAAAAAGAAAAAAAAGGTCTTTTATAAATATCTTAAAAACAAAAAATAACTTCGCAAAAACTATAAAAAGAACAAATAAATTTATTAATTCATAAAAATGACATTCTTAATAAAAATAATACATAAATTTAAGTTTTACAAATTCTACAAAAACATTTTCCCCCATTCCATTGTAATATATTATTTTTTAGTATCTGGAGACTTTTTGAGCACATGGTTTTATTGTCAAGGGAATTCCAGGGCAAGGTAGGTCTATATAAGACATTATTTGTACTTTTATGATTAGAGCCTTTATGCGGTAGCATCAATTTATTGCAACATCTAAGTTAAAATGGTAAAGTTTTCTTTGTAAATAAGCCCTTCATAAATTCAAGGTTTAAACCACAAAGGGATTTAAAACCTTCAATCATTAAAAATTCCAAATTTCAAAGATGGATTCTTAGGTTATAATCTAATTTTAACATTTCATCCAAAGACAAATCAAATCTTTTATGGACTATGTGGAGTCAAAGGGCAGTATGAAAAATTTGATAAAATATAAGTGTTAAATAGTTGCTTGTTTATAAGATAGAAAACTTCTTATTTGAGAAAGGGCAAAGCACTTAGTAATAGCTTTTCTGCATAACGCTTTAATGTGATCACTAAACTTTAAATCCTTATCAATTGTATCCCCAAGTAGCTTAACTTTATCTGAAGCAAAAATCTTGTCATTGCCAACCATTATAAATTGGCTTTTGAATATTTTTGACCAATTATAAAAAATTGAAATTTTTTGGGATTTATGATCATATAATTAAAATTAAACCATTCAATGGTGTTTAGTGTTTCATTTTGCAATCGAAGAATAACACTTTCTAAGTTATTACCACAAACACAGAGAGTATTATCGTCAGCAAAATTGCAAATCTCAGAGTCTTTAATAAATAGAAAAAGGTCATTTATAAATATATTAAAGAATATTGGCCCAAGGATTGATCCTTGAGGCACTCCTAATGAAACTCTTAACCACTCAGAAAATGATGAATCCAATTTAACCCATTGTTTATGATCACTTAGATTTGATAGAAAAATTTTAGGGCTTTCATGAGAAAAACCATAAGCTTCCAATTTAGCTATTAATAAATCATGAGGGATCAGGTCATAAGCTTTTGAAAGATCCATGGACCCAATAATATCTCCTTTATGCAAGCACTCCTGCCATTTTTTCAGTAAAATAAAAAGCACACGCTGAGTGTCACGAAAGCCACACAATAGAATGTTCAATCTAGGCTCAATAAATGCCCGTATTTGCTCAAATATAATAAGCTCATTTTCTGCATCAAAACTCATTTCATGTTTGAACAGATCCATCTTTTCCAAAAGTAAAAATATGTATATGTGTTAGAAAACCAGGTCGATGTATAATCCTTACTAAAATTATATATACATAAATTAAATGTTCTTTACAATTAGAAAGACCAAACAAAAAAAAAGTTTTTTAAACCACTCTAATTCAAACTAAGGCATTAGGTTGCTATAGGTTACTACTGTTACTCAAATTAAAGCAATTGGTGCAATGAGTTAAAAACTTATTTTAACTAAATCAGATAATTTCAAAACCCATCTATTTAACTGAAATAATTTTCAGTAATAAAATATGAGTAATATGATAACTACTTTTTATAAATAAAAAAATTACTTTATTTGTAGAAAGTAATTGTCATAAAATAGAATTAGATGAGGCTCATTATTTTAAATTAGAAATAAGAAAAGTAGAAAGAAATTGTCATAACATAGAATAAGATCTCACTATTTTAAATAAACCTATGATGTTGTTTTTATGCATGGCAATATATTTATAAGACCCTAGATATATTTAGATATTTTTATACGGCTTTAGATACAGAGGTTTCTTCTATTTACAAATTACCATTGAATTCTGTTTTCTCCAAGGTGCATAAACTCTAGTAGTTTGATCAACACTTGTTGTGACAGCAAACTCTCCCATTGGATCCCAATCAAAATCCTACATAAATTAAGATAGTATCATGCATAATTTAAGATAAAAACTAATTTATGTTAAAAAAAAAATTTTCAACTTTAAAACTTTAAACTAAAGTACAAATAACCTCAACTGAATCAAAATGTCCACTTATTACAACTTCTGATTTCCAAATGTTTGGCTAAAGATTAAATAAAATTTAGATACAAATATATGTAATATATGTAATATATGTAATTAGAAAAAAGCTAAAAAGTATGCTATGAAAACTCTATGGTGAAAATAAAAATTAAATAAATAAAAATAAATTTAACAAAATTTTTATTAATCCAAAAAAATAAGATACAAATGAAATTCTCATGAAATTCAATTCATCAAGTAAAAAAAAAAAAATTGATAAAAAATTTTTAACATAGAGTAGTAATACTGCTTACATCACCAAAATCTTTTTTCCACATTTGAAATGCACCTTGATAACTATAAGCAATTATTTTATTACCGCAGGGTGAAAAAGCGCAACCATAAAATCCAAGGCTGTTGCCTCCTACATCTCCCATTCGTGCCTATTTATAGAGAAAAGATTGTTTCTAATGCTTTTTTTTTATTGAAATTTTTAAATTTTAAACATAAAATTTAAACTAAAACCATTTTAAACCAGTTTTTTCAGAAAGTCATAAGCTTCACAACTTTTCCAGAAAACACTAACACAGCAGGTATAAACAAACATGTTAAAATGATTCATGTCTTATATCTACTAAAGTGTAAACTAAAGTAAATATTTATACAACAACACTTTTAACTCAACACATTGATGTCAACTCAAAATAGGTTTTGGAACTAAATATAACTGATAAGTTAATAGTTAATTTTTATCACTCAACCACACAATCTTCAGCGCTTGGAATTAGCATGAGCATTTGGTAACACAGAACTAAATGCCAACCCTAAAGTGTTTGACGTCGGCAGAAAATATTTTGAGGTTGGAAGACCTCGCTTCTATGTTATATGGTAACACTTTTGCTTCAAATTTTTTTTGCTAACCTGATGCTCACCTCTAACAGTTAATAAAAAGTCAGTTTATTGCCTATTGTTTATTTTCCTAATTCTGAGGACTGTCATCATGTATTGAATCACAATATGACAATGAATCAGATGCACGGGAGATGGGGGGTGGGGGGTGGTTTGGATGTTAACTTAGACATTTCTAAAAATATTTTCAAAGTTCTTTTATGTAAATATATAACTAATTTTACAGCTTCTATCACTCATTATTATTATTATTATTATTATTATTATTATTATTATTATTATTATTATTATTATTATTATTCATTACCATTTATGTTAAGTGATTTACTATTTACAATTTATGTTAAGTGATTTACTAAGGGGAGGTAATAATTCAGACACAATTTTAATGATTTACTATGGAGGACTTGATAAAATAGTTTTTCTAAGTTTTTCTATTTAATTTTATGTTTATTTAAAAAATTTATCTGTGCAACCTGAAAATTATCAAAAAATTATTTCTTTAGGTAACTTTCCCTAGGTAGACTATTTATTCATATGTGCAAACACCTAAAATTATTCATGCAAAAAAAACTACTGAGATAATGTTTGCAATAAAACATGTTTTGTATGAGAATTTATTAGTGCACCACAATGTATAGACATTTTGCACAAAGGATAAGACATTAGTTAAAAGACATTAGAAGAAGATACTGTGAGTAAATATGAAAGTTTTTTGTTCAGTTTATTTTCGTTCATCACTTACATCTGTTACAAAACAACTTTCATTACTGTTAGCATCTGCTTTCATTTTTTAAATTCATTTTTACTTAAGTTTAATATATTTTACTATTATATGTTAATAAATACTTCATTATATATTAGACTAATATCTAATATATAATGTAATATAATATAATAATACAATATAATGTCTAAACTTTATTTATATTGACCTAGATTTTTGTGATTAAATTGTTTTTTCAAATTGTATACTGATAAATTTCATACTTTTAAATTATTTGTGTCAGGCTGATTCCATCAACAGCTGAAAAATATCAAAGTATTAACAAGTTCATATTGCGTATGGATGGTGTTCCTGTTTGTACTTTTGATGTGCATTGTCAAGGCCACATTTGGAGCCCTTTCTTACGGCTTAGGGTTTATTAATAGTAATGAGGCAATTGCATGGACTATTACATTTACAATTGCATGGACTATTACAATTGCATGGACATTGCATGGACAGTGTTCTGAGTACTACCTATGCTTTGAGTCAAGTTCTTCAACAAATTTAAAAATGAATAAAGTACCAAAAACTATAAAACACAAAAAACCATCATCACCACCAAGTTCCCTAAACCTATCATTCACTAATATTTGTGGTCTTCGAAGTAACATTTCTTCTGTTAAGTCTTATCTCTTGCAAAGTTCACCAGACCTACTTGCTCTCTGAGACTAATTTGAGTTCGGCTGTCTCATCTTGTGATCTTAGTGTTGATAGTTACCTTCTTATGATTTGTTAAGACTCCAATAGTCACATGATTGGCCTGGGCATTTACATTCGTAAGAATTCACACATTTGTCGGAAAACTAGGTTTAAATCCACAGAAAATTCTTATATGTGCTTTCGTTTAGCACCACTTCACTCTATTTATTTGTTCTATATCGCTCTCCTTTATCTCAAGACTACACTCTTTTTGACGTTATTTTAATGATTTATTTCCTCTTAACGATTCCAGGTCAAGCTTCACTCTTCTCCATGGTTTTCTTCACATTGTGCTGCTGCAATTGCCAATCGAAATCATTACTTCCATATCTATCAGCAAAACAATTCTCCAGAAAACAGACGTCTGTTTATTACTGCTAGAAACCATTGTAAAATAGTTTTGTCAAACCTCAAAGCCCGCAATTCTCAGGTCATGAAATCTCATATTTCATCACAAAAATCAGGCTCTTGTGACTTCTGGAGAATATTTAACAGTAATAATAATAAGAGCAAATCTGTTATTTCACCTCTCTTGTATGGTTCAGATTTTGTCACCTCACCTAAAGACAAAGCTGAATTGTTTGCTAAGAACTTTTCATCAATATCATCATTTGATTCCATTAGTCACACTTTACCTAATATAACCAACAAACAGGTGGGTTCATTGCTTGGCAATTGTATCACTCCAGCTTCTGTATCTAAAGTGATTTCCTGCTTAGATTCATCTACAGCTTGTGACCCGGACAACATACCTGTTATAGTCTTGCAGAAGTGTTCTCCAGAGCTATCATCTATACTTTTAAAACTATTCAACAAGTGCTTATCAGAGTCTTGTTTTCCAGCCTGCTGGAAAGCGGCATCTGTTATCCCTATTTTTAAAAACTCTGGAGAGCCACCCGATTCGTCCAACTACCGTTACATTAGTCTTCTTCCTATCATAAGCAAGGTTTTTGAATCTTTAATTAACAAACACTTAATCTTTCATCTTGAATCTAATAACTTACTTTCTGATCATCAATATGGATTTCGATCTTCTCGTTCTACAGCTGATTTGCTAACAATAATAAACAATAGGTTTTATCGTGCATTAGATAAAGGTGGAGAGGTTAAGGCCATCGCTCTTGACATTTCTAAAGCTTTTGATAAAGTTTGGCATGCTGGTCTTCTCCATAAGCTTTCTTCTTACAGTGCATCTGGTTACATCTTTAAGATTAATGAATCCTTTCTTTCCAATTCTAGTATAAAAGTTGTCCTTGATGGACAGCACTCTTCTTCTTATTCTATATCTTCAGGGGTTCCTCAAGGTTTTATCCTTGGCCCTATACTCTTTTTAATTTACATTAACGATCTTCCAGATATTCTCTAATCTAAGGTGGCATTGCTCGCTGATGATACTACCATTTATTCTTGTCATGATAAGAAGCCAACACTCTCTGATTGCTTGGTGGGAGCATTAGAGCTCGAAAAGGATCTCACTTCTGCTACAGCATGGGGCTCACAGTGGCTGGTGAACTTTAATTCAGATAAAACTCAATTTTTTTCAGCCAATTGTTATCGCAATAATTTAGATCTTACTATATTTATGAATGGTAATGTACTAGATAAGTCATCTACCCTTCATCTTTTAGGATTAACTCTTACTTCTGATCTTTCTTGAAAACCATATATCAAATCCGTTGCAAAATTAGCATATGCTAAGGTTGCATCTCTATATCAAACTCGACACTTTCTTACTTTGAATTCTATTCTCTATCTCTATAAATCTCAAATCCGGCCTTGTATGGAATACTGTTGCCATATCTTGGGCGGATCTTCTAATGATGCCCTTTCTCTTTTAGACAAGGTGCAAAAACGCATTGTAAATATAGTTGGATCTGCTCTTGCAGCCAACCTCCAACCATTATCACATCATCGTAATGTTGCTTCTCTTTCTTTTTTCTACAAATACTATAATGGACACTGCTCTAAAGAGCTAGCATCTCTTGTGCCATCTACTAAAATTCATTCTCGTGTTACTTGTCATTCAATTAAGTCTCATCCTTTTCTGTAACTGTTCCTAAGTGCTCCAAAAACTCTTATTCGTCTAGTTTTTTTCCTCAAACATCAGTTCTTTGGAATTCGCTTCCTCCATCTTGCTTTCCTGATTCATATAATTTGCAATCCTTTAAGTCGTCTGTCAATCATTATCTTGGTCTACAATCTTCATCTTATCTCTTCCAGTAACTTCCAACTCTAATTAGTGGTTGCTTGCAGCCTTGTTCGAAGTGAAGATGTTTAAAAAAAATAAAATTCTAAGAAAGTTAAAACTAGTGATATTTTAGTGTGATATGATACAAAAACAATTACAATGTGTACCAAATGGAGAGATAAGAGAGACACATGCATAGTACCTGTGTTCAAAATAATATAATCACTGCTAATAGAGCTGGTAAAGAAAAAAAAATCCTCTAGTGATACATGAATATAACAGAAACATAGGTGGAGTTGACCAATCTGACCAAATGTTGACAACCTACGAATCTGAAAGAACAAGAATAAAAATATGGTGTAAAAAAATTTTCATGCACCTAATTAGTTTTTGTGCATTCAATGCAAATATGATAAAAAACAAGTTATCATCGAATATGACACCCTTACAGTTTAGAGAATCAATTATCAAAGAGAGTATTTCAAAGTATCACGAATTAGTGGAAAAATAAAGTCAAACTCATGTACTACCTTCACCTTTATGATTAACATAACATCATTTCATTGAAAGTATTCCAGCTTCAGAGAAAACTGCCAAACCTAGTAAGGTGTGTTATATGCTCTGAGAACAAAGTAAGATCAGAGACAAGATTTATGTGTATAGACTGTAATGTTGGTTTGTGTGTTGTACCTTGTTTTATGTATTATCATACTTAAGAAAATTTTGAAGGTTGATGACTTTTATTGTTAATATATTTTTTAAATCTTTAAATTTTATTTTCTATTTAAATCTATTTAAATTTAAATTTTATCTTTTCATTGCCTGAAAATTTGATTCCTCATGAGCATTTAGATATAGATTTGTGCAAACTTTTTTTAAATATTGAACTTTTTTTTTTAAAAAATAAAATGTTTACAATTGATGGCGCACTATACGAAAAAAAAGTAAACAACTTGAAATAAGCCTAAACAAATATATTTTGCTATAATAGAGAATGTAATTTTTAAATCAACGCCACAGTTAAAAGGTTAATTGACGTTTTACTTTCTTGTCAATCCAACTGTTATTCATAATTATTTTATTCATTTATATGTTAGTTTGACAATTTCCCATAAAATGTTGGATAAAATTACTTCTGATGACCAGTTTAGTCACATTTAAAGCCTTTTTAAATAATTTGATAAGACCTAAAATTAAATATACATAGAAATGGATCAAAAAGCAGTAAGCAAAGCAACAAAGTGGCAAATAATAGGTATGAAGGATGGCTTAATAGAGAAATAGCATGAAAATTAAAAATTTCAGAGAATTGCATCAGATATACTCTAAAGACATTTAAAACAACAGGTGGCATCCAATGCCATGCAGGATCAGGAAGGTTAAAAATTCAAAAATAGTCCTATATTTCGTCAAAAAAAAAAAACTGAATGCAAAAATATTCTTATATTTCGTCAAGTAAAAGCCAATCCGTGAGTTCATGTTAAGTTATCATGAACTCACGCAATGAAAACTATTCAATGAAAACCATGAAAAATATATTTTGTCAAATATAGTTAGAAGCATTTTACTGAGAAAAAAAATTGGTATTTATACTGCTGTTAGAAAACTTATGCTAACAGGACTGATATCAGTTCACAAGATTTAGGTGGTATAAGGAGAGATTTGGGTGGTCTTTGGAGAAGTGGAAGCAAGTAATTTTTAGTGATAAAAGTAACTTTGAAGTAATAAATAGAAAAAGCGAAGTTCTTGTTAAAAGATTCAAATCGGAAAAGTATAGCAATTGCTTTGTTGTACCGAGGTTGCAAAGTGGCACCGGCAGTGTTGGCATTTGGAGCTGCTTTAATTTTAACAGAGTGTGTAACGCTTATACAGGTTGAATCAACCAACATACATATATAGAGATGCTAGAAAACTGCATGGTTTCATCAGTGGACATGCTGATTGATTGAAACTAATGGTGACAATATCAACAAGATTTGATACCTGCCCACACAGCTCATACATTAAAAGCATGGATGAAAGAAAATAAAGTAGATTTAATGCCCTGGCCAGCTCGATCACCCGATTTGAATCCAATTGAATCTATTTGGGCTAGGACAGACAAAGAATTAGTCAAAGTGCAAATACAATCCATAAATAGCTAACGCAAAAATTAGATACCATTTGGAGAAGAGTTCCAAACAAAATCTGCTAAAATTGATGCAAAAAAATGTGCTGCTTGTAAAAAAGAGAGTGGGGGATATTTTAAATAATAGCTTAGATGTTTTTTTTGTTGCTTTAATTTTTTATGTATTGCAGTTTTTTTACTGATATTTTTTGTTATTATGTTTGATAACGTTTTTATATAATTTTATCTTTTAGTAAGCCATCCAATATGCAAAATTTTAAAGATTTTTCTCGCAAATAAATCAATATCTTTTTTAGTTTTTATTTTATGGTTTAAATAAGCTTTAAGCAACAAAATTTTACTGCGTATATACTTTTTGAAAGCACTATATATATATACATATCTTACTCTATTTGTAGAAAACACTAACATAACTTACAAACAAGAGACATGGTGGAGTTCAAACTCTATAAAGCTTTACAAAACAACAATCCTTTGCTTAAAAACATTGTACAATGCTAAACAACGCTCCAATTACAATGCTTACAAACATTTTGCTTATTGACTTATCTAAAATTATTATTGGCTTATCTGAAAATTTCTTGATTACTTTTGACAAATTAAAAAAACTTTTGATAAAAATAAACTTTTTTTAAAAAATAAAAATGAAATTTTTTTGGTAAAAATGTAAAATTATTGATAAATAAAAATAATTTTTTTTTTTGATAAATAAAAAATACTACTGATTTAAAATTATTAAAATAAAATTAAAAAAAAGCAATTACACAATATTTTCAAAAAAAAAATTGAAGGAAAAAATTTATTTATAAAATATTTTTTTTTAGCAATTTTTTTGTTTTATTACTACTAGTATAATTTTGTCCCGTTCGTTTGACAAGGTTCTCAATGACATTTTTACCAAAGTTAAGGTTATGACTTAATTAAACTATTTGTATCATGACAAACAAAATAAACTAAAATTTACAGAAATCTAGTATAAAACAAGCGAACAACAAATGTGCCAAAGTTCTATTTGCAGGTTTAGTTAACTAATATTTAGTTTGACAAAGTTCCAACTAACTGGTTAGGGTTAAACCTAACTGCAGCCTGCTCCTAACTCAAAGTAACAACTAACTGGTTAGGGTTAAACCTAACTCCAGCCTGCTTTTATAACTAGTTATTATGATAGAGAATTTTATACTCATCAAAAAAACATATAAATACATAATAAAATTATATAAATCTATAATATAATTGCTACAGAAACGCTTAATGTCGTTACGTAACGTAGTTACTAGGCTTTGAAAGAGCGCGCTCTTAAAATGCACGCGGTCATTGGAGAAAGATCTTCTGTTCTGGAATTTTGAGATTGGAATTTCCAGACATCTAAAAAAGCACGCTTCTATTATATCAGCTTTATTACATCTTATCATATCTTTTAAATAGGTCATATTCTATTTAATCATTTTAATCGTTTACATTTTTTATATCTTAACATGTCTATTACCTTTATTAAATTTGTTTTTAATCATATTTATTTTTATTTTTTATATCAAATTATTAGAATGTTGACGATGAAGGTTTGTATTTATTGTGTATTTTACTGATTTGTATCATGTTACGTAGTTAGTTCTAAAATATATGTTTATTTTTAGTCGCTGAATTACTAAGAAGTAAGTTTTTTTTCCAACCTATTATAATTAAATGTTATAAATTACAGTTCGTATATGTTTGTTGATTTAAATTAACTTTACAATAATAAAATGGTTTAGACAAAAATTTTTGTAAATTAATTCAATCCAGAAAGATTAAATATTTTATTATTGAAGTAATTAAAGTAGATTTAAGAAAGAATTGACTTAAATATTCGTTTGCTTTTCTGTTTAGATGACAACAGTATTAATGGAGAAAGTAAGTTAAAAAGCATTTTTACTTTTTAAAAAGGAATATAAATACTTTTCTATACATCTGTTTTCTTTGAAGTAGGTTTTTAAAAAAATTTCAGGTTTTTAAAATCTTATATATTATGATCTTAAATACCTATTTATTTTCTTAAAAAATATATCTATGTTAAATTACACCAAGTTGTAGAAAATAGTTATAGTTTATTGAAAAGGTTGTAGACTATTGGAGATTAAATAGATCAAAGATCTATTTAATCTACTTAATAACCTACTACAAGAAAATTTACTATCAATTATTTATTTATTTTTCTGTTTAGTTGACAACAATGGAGAGAGGTAGTAAGTTTAAAAGGATTTTTATTTTTTAACCAGTAACTAAAATGTTTTTTAAAATTTTGTTGTTGACTTTAAAGTAAAACAGTAGGTTTTTATAACTTTATACAATAAGCCCAAAACTTAGGTCCTACTTAAAATTATATTGTCAAAAATAAAAAGAAGAAATTTAAAATTCTTAGTAAGACAGATTTTTATCATTTTATATCAAGTAAGTTTAATTAGGATTTATTTCCTTTAGTTAATCAAGAGAGAGCTAATAAAGGTATTAGTTACATTAGTTAAGTGAATTTATTTTTAAAAAATTACGTAGATATTTTAACGTCTATACATTTAAGTGCTTTTATTGTTTAGACACAGAATTGAAGACTGAAATAAGTCAGTGTTTTTGCTATAAGTATTTGTTAATAGAAATTTGTTTATTTGTACTGTAACTGGAATTTTAAAACTTCAAGTACTTTAACTTTATTTTTTCTTCTATGAGAGTTGGAACAAAAACTAAGTATAAATTATATGATTAGTATAGTTAAATGAAGCATTTATATCTGTGCCTAAAAAGTCAAAGGTCAATTGTCACATTTTAGAGATAAAATGTGACAACTGACCTTTATATTTTAGAGTCCAGGAGAGAGGAAATAGTAAAATAATTAGTCTTTTTTGGCTTATTCTTGATGGTTAAATTTATGTTAATTTTTTTTGTGTTTTATTTAATTTGTCTTAAGGCACATGAAATATAATTTTGACAAAAAATAAAATAAAAGTGAAAAGTCATTTCTGGATAACAGGTGTTTTTACTTTGAACATTGTGGGGACACTAGACCTTTTATATTGACCCAACTTCGTTTCATATCGTCATAGGGCTACAGTCTTTATAACTCTGTAGATACTGAAAAAACTAAAAAGGTCTCATACATAAATCATTTTCACAAAAAACTGGACAACCGACCTTTGTCTTCTGAGGTACAGATTTTAAGATTTAAAGTTTATTTTAGTTTAAAGTTTTGGTTTAGTTTATAATTATTTTTAGTTTACTTTTAGTTTAGTTTAGTTTAGTTTTAGCTTCAGTTATCTTTTTTCTTACTTTAGACAACTTATGAAGGAAATGAGGGGAATAGGTAAAAAAAATTATAATTATATACTTATTTATATGTAAATATTATTTTATTGATTATTCTGAGGTATATTTTTTGTCTTTAGTGTCTGGTAGAAGCATTACTGATTGGGCTGTGTTTTAAATTTTATATATATTGTATGAAGAAATATGTGTAATAGGTGAAAGAATTATTTAATATAAATATGACATTTTTAAACTGTTCGCATATTACTCATATTTTTATTAAAATTAAATTTTTCACAAGTTTTACCTTTTTTAATTTACTCTCTTTTTTTTTTTTTTTTTTTAGCGTCCTCTTCATCCTGTGAAAATGGTGAGGTTATGCTTTATATTTTGATTAAATAAAATTGCAAATATTTAAAATTTTTTTTATATCTTTCTACTTGTAATTTTAGAGCCGTTAACATTTAAGCAATACAGAAGTTATCGCTCCCAACACCCAGGGCCTCTCTCAGAGAGGTCCTTCAATAAGTGGTGTAGCAATGACGGTATGGATAAGTCATCCTTTAAATGGAGGGCTCATCCTTACCGGGGTGTTGGGAGGCACCGAAGAAAAAGCAGCAACCAAAAGGTTGTAAATGTCTTCTATCAGTAAAGATATTTACAACTTTTTTGTTGCTGCTTTTTCTTTGGTGATGGTTTTTTAATTTGTAGTTTTTTTCTTTTTTTTTAATTTGTTATTTTATTTTTTTTAATTGTTATTTTATTTTTTTTAATTGTTATTTTATTTTTTTTAATTGTTATTTTATTTTTTTTAATTGTTATTTTATTTTTTTTTAATTTGTAATTTTTTTTTTTTTTTTAATTTGTAGTTTTTTTTTAAATAATACATTATGTTGTATATTTGATTTGTTTTGGTTTTTTTCAGTTAAAATTTTATTTGTTTTTCATCAATTAAACTTAAATATAGTTAAATTGATTCATTACCCAATTATCATAATACAATGATGCTACATTCTATTGTTATAAAAAATTAATTGGTAGTTTAATTTATTGAAAACACTGCTTTTAAAATTTACTAAAAGCCAAGACAATATATTTAGCTATATTAATGCAATTAATTTATATCTCAATTTGATTTTTTATCTTTAATGTTTATAGTTTGGCTCCTTGAAGCGTGTGTTATTTTGCTTTTTAAATAAAATATTTTAAATCTATTGTGATGTCTTTTAAATGAAACTAAAGTTTACTAAAAGCCAACCTGAAATAACGTCATAAAACAACACTGACAAGCTGCATCATGACAGCAACTTAAGTATGACAACAGGCTACCGAAAAGCAGGTAAATTGTTTTTCAGTTGTTTGTTTTTAATTTTCTTTTATGTCTTCTTATCTGTTACAATTTTTATTTTAGGTTTGTCATATAATGCATTAATGCAATATAAAAGATCAAAGTTTACATATTTTTTTCAATTTGTTATACACATGTTTGATTATAAATTGAATTTTTTTTTGTTTCAAACGTATTTGTACTCAATTGCTTAGTTATTTTTAATAAATTTATTTAGTTGTGTGCATTTAACGTTTTAAAGACAATTTTTTTTATAAAGAAAAATGTATCATGGGGATACCAAAAAATTAATAACTCCTGTATAATTTTGCTCACTTCTTATTATTTAATTATTATTTGATCTTATTAATTAATTAAAGTTTATGTTATAAATAATATAACAAGAATTAAGCTTTAGTTTTTCGTCACTTTCAAGCAATATGAAGTGTTATTATTTTGTGTCAGTAACTAAAAATGTATTGTGTTGAACATAGTAATGTCGAGGAAAATGGCTTTGCCTACTGATATGACCTATGTCAGTTTTAAATTGCTCAAATAATGTTAAATAATTGGTAAATTATTTTACCTCATAATTTTTATGTTAATTTAACAGATGGTTTAATTTTTTTCAATTTGAAGGCGTTTTTCTAAAAGGGTAGGGGAAAGCGTGCACCCTTGATCATAAAATCCAGGGCGCATTATGTTAATAACTAAATTATTAGGAATAGGAAAACTAATATTGACTATAAAAATATATATATATATACTTTCTTAAAGTTTATTAGAACCATAAATATAGAAAGCTTCAAAATAGTATTATAATTTTGTCTTTTGTAAATTTTGTTTAGTTTTTTCCCCCTGGATTTTAGGATCAAGGGTGCATACTTTCCCCTATTACTTAATGTTTTGCAACTTTAAATTGTGGAAAACAGCCACTACAAATTAATCATGTAACAGACCAACCATAACCTGTATTACAGGTTGCTTTCTGCTAGTACATATAAATACATAATAAAATCATATAAATACATAGTTCTGAATATCAATGTGAAGTGTTTTCATTTGACGTTGATATAAAAAAAATATCACTAAAATACTAATATTTGTCATTTTTTGTAAATCATTTTTAAAATGCTCTGTAGCTTAACCCAAATTAATTACATTGCAAAACAAAAAGTATGGTTTCTATCAGCATTAAAACAATTATTAAAATAAAAATAAAATGAAGTTTTATAAAGGTAAAAGCCATTTTTTTTAAAATTTAATATTTTTTAAAAATTTGATAATAACATTTCAGCCACAAATTGTTAGTCAATTTAAGTACATTTTGTGAGAACATCTCTAATGGCCTGTCGATATAAGTCTAATTCCTAACGGTCAGTTGGTGCATGTTTATTTCCCATCACTTATATCTAACGGTCAGATAATGAATACATAGTTTTGAATATAACAGAAAAATAAATATAATTTTAATTTATTACATCAAATACATTAGTAATGTTAAAAAATAGAACAATTTGTAACGAAATGTTTAATAGTAATGGAAAAAACCAGGCTCTGTAATTAAAAAAAATATTTAAAATGATTTAAAAAGACTTTTAAAAGTGCTGTAAATTAAGCAGAGATGCAAAGTCCTATAAATTTTTAGAAACTCCAGAATTCGGGGTCAAAAAATAAGGACTCCTTGGACATTTTTTTATTTTATTTATTTTTGATAAAAGTAATGAAAAAAAAATGCCCCTGAAATGATAGACTATATTAAGTTTCAAATATGCTGTGAAAAATTATAATTTATTTTTCAATTACATTTCTTTGCTCAAAAAATAACTATTTGTTTTAAGTTGAAGGTATTTCTACTAATATGCTTTATTTAAGGAATTGTTAACTATAAGTGCACATGCAGTGGTGGTGTAGTGGTAAAGTGCTCGCTGGGTAAACAAAAAACCCAAGTTCGATTACCAGGCTCAACTTGTTTCTCCACGCATTGGTTTTCTCTTATTTTACACCCTTCCCAAAATTACATAACATAAACTGCGTAATTTTTTACAAAATTAAAGTAAAATTACGCAAGTTAAATAACCCATATAATAGTTATTAAAATCATTGTTATAATAACTTATAAACTAAATGTGGATTTAAACAAAAATGTCATAATGCGTTTATATGTAATTTAAATGATAAATTATAGTGACTCAAAAAATATTACGAATTTTATTCTGACGACGTACTCAGACAAATATAAAAGACTTCATTTTTAAACAATATAATTTAAATATAATTGAAATTATATTGTTTAAACAATATAATTTAAACCACTTTAGAAAAACACTTCTTTTTACTTTGGCATCAACACAGGCATCGAACCTCGGACCTCATGGTTCTGAGCCCAAAAACTAATCACTGCACCACGGCTGTAGTAGGTTAAGTGTACAAATATTTGTGCTAAAGATAAAGTTGTTCCAGATTTACATAGATCTTACATAGAAAAGTGAAGCGCTAATCTAAAATTAAAATTCTCATTGTGTTCTCCTACAGATCCAGGACAATGCCCTAACCTAAGCATAACTCGGCATCTAGCAATCAGTGTACGCCAAAGGTGTCCCACATTTGCTGTGATTCGCCTCTTATTCTTTAAAAGCAATGTCTGCTATAGACGATGTGTGGCATAGTGGCATGTCTGCTATAGACGATGTGTGGCAAGACACTGCACATTTTTTAATAATTTATATGCCGTAGGGCTTGCCATACACAGTGCTATTCAATGCATTCATGCGTTTACTGGTTTAAAGTTATGTAACTGTTGGC
Source organism: Hydra vulgaris (assembly GCF_038396675.1). Lineage (NCBI taxonomy): Eukaryota > Metazoa > Cnidaria > Hydrozoa > Anthoathecata > Hydridae > Hydra > Hydra vulgaris. Next base: position 1,898,599 of record NC_088930.1, on the reverse strand, counting down.
TAAACAAATTATCAAAAGTTAAATAAAAGTTAACAAATTATCAAACTAATAAAAGTTAATAAAGGTTAGTTAGGAAACGTTTATATGCTGATGTAAAATTTGATATAAAACTGATATAAAATCCTGGAGACCCAACAATTTTTATGACAGGCAGGACTCCGGGTAAAAACAAGGACTCCTGGACTCTAGAGTCTGACTTTGCATCCCTGAAATTAAGATAATGATCTTGCAAAAGAACTTTTTATGAGTGAAAGCAGAGTGTGTCCAAGTCAATCAGAGTCAGCAATAACCTTTCTAGCGCCTTTTTCAAGATATTAGATGTTGTGGCAACTTAAAGGGACAAGAGCAACCTAGTTACTTGGTCTGACTGCTGTGTACCTCAAAATTGGAATAGTATAATATCAAATGCTGAATTGCATTTTTCAAGCAACAATATTAACAATAACTCAATCACTACAAAATACTAACATCCTGGTCATTTATGTGTCCAGGAAGTGGGCCATGTGCATAATAAAACTTATAAGCTCACAAGAAAAGCTGATTTAAATAGTTTAATTGGACTGATAAGGATCTTTAAACAAGTTAAAGGGTTCCTCCAAACCTCCAAGACATGCTGTGTTCGTATTAAAAAGAATGATTAAAAAAAAAAATGATTGGGCTAAATTTTTTTGATTAAAACAAAAGAATAAATGCATACCAAGAAAAACTAACTTTTTTGTTTTAGTCAAAGATTGCCTTATCTGATTTGTTGTAGGCCAAATAGTCATAGTATGCAATGCAATCTACAGACTTGATAATTTATTCAAGGGCGTTTTATTCCTAAGAGTTTTAGTACATGACATCATTGATTTTTTTGTTTGTTTAAAATATCGATTATCTAAACAAACAAAAAAAACGGCGATACCATATACTAAAACTCATAGGAATTAAACGCGCTTTAATAAATTATCAAGACTGTAGATTGCGGCATAAATTATGAAGACTACTTTGGCCTACAACAAAACAGAGAAAGCATCTAAAACAAAAGTTAGTTTTTATTGGTATGCATTTATTCTTTTGTTTTAATCAAAAAAGTTTAGCCCAAACATTTTTCTTTTTATCATTCTCTTTAATTTAAACACATTATGTCTCAAAGGTTTGGATCCTTTTAACCAAAAAAGTCCTTATCATTATCATTATTTTATTTAAATAAATTAACTAGACTTTGTGAAGTATATTTGTATATGTTGGTGTTTATAATTGAGTAAAAATGTATAATATTATCATTCTTTAAAAATGTATAATATGTTCATTCTTTATAATCAATAGAAAATTGAAAATTGAATAAAAATGTTTAACAAGTTAATTTTTTATAAAATTATTTGCCGCTAGTTTAATACCATGGTTATTGTGTCAGAGGTATAATGACATGGATTACAATAAAATATTTAGTAGACTAGGGTATAATAAATATTCATCGTAAATTTTAAAGTATTTATAGCTTCTAAAATGACAAAAATAGGATTTACAAAAATTTTAGAAATTACACTCAGTGTAGTTAAGGCGATTTACAAATTATTTAAATTCTTTTATTTGAGATTAGCATGATTTTATCAGTGTATTATGTTTAAACAAGAGCTTTAAATGTAAAATCTTTTTTTGCTTTAGGCTTTTTTAATATTAATAGGAACTTTTCGTTATTTTATATAATTTTCAAAACATTTTTATGACCCATAATAATGAATCACCATTTTGGAGTCTTTAAATTGATTCTCTCATCGGCATTAACATGAACTTAGGTAAAATCTTTTGAAAAAGTACCTTGACCTACTACAGATCCTAGTTCTAATCGGTTCTGACTATTAATTATATATAGTTGTCAAAATACAATATTTCTACCAATTTTCAAAAAAAATCCTAGAATTCTGACCAAGAAAGAGGTTATAATTAAGATATAATATATGATAAGATACAATATAAGATACGATATATTAAACGATCAGAACAGATCATTTAATTAAACTATGATGTTCATTTCACCTAAAAAAACGTATTTATTTAAAAGTGTCATTCAAATTTGCTTGAGTGATTGTAATTTTAAGAAGATTTTTTTTTTAAAAAAAAGAATTTTTGTTCTGGGTTTTTTTGCAACAAACCTTTAAATTTTAAGATACCACAAAATTAATCATTTTAATTTTTTTCGTCTTTTCATAATTCACAGACCTGATCAAAAAAACAAAATATCATACAGACACTATAATATAAACTGCCTTGACAACACCACATAAAAATTAAATCAAAATTGTTAATAAAAAACTGTCATTCTTTTCAGAAAAACTTTGTCCAACAAATCTTAACTTTTTGTATGTAGTTTTAAACAATTACAGTTTTACCTTGTCTAATCAAATTTAATTAGTTTCGTCATATTCCCATGTAATTACAGTTTTACTTTATCTAACCAAATTTCATTAGTTTTATCATATTCCCATGTAATTACAGTTTTACCTTATCTAACCAAATTTCATTAGTTTCATCATATTCCCATATAATTAAACTCTTATCCATACTTGCAGATAACAAAATTGGATCTAAAAAAGAAAATATTGAAAAGTATAATAACCAAGAACCAAAACAATCAAATTAATATAAGATTAAACGTATACAAAAGTATAAAGTAAATTTATCAACAAGAACAGCAGGGATATAAAGAATAGAAATTCAGAGCAATTCACAACAAAGGTATAAAGAATATACATTTAGGGGTACAACAGGGCTATAAAGAATATACATTCAGGGGTACAATAGAGGTACAAAGAATAGACATTCAACTTATTGGTAAACATAATGTAGATTATGTTGTAGATAGAAAAAACATTTGTAGATAGAAATGTAGAAAAAACATTTGTAAATAGAATGCAGATAGAAAAAACATTTGTAGATGAATAAACATTTATACATATCATTACATTAGCAAAAAAGTTTGACTTTTATTGTTTCTATTGATGTCAACACCTATAAGCTAAATTTACAAAACATTGAACAAATCTGGTGCGCTATCTACACAAATGAAGATGCAATCCTTGTGGGATGTATTTATTAGCCTCCTTCTAGTACATTTAAGACAAACAAGAATTAATAACTTTAGCATATAGCTCTCTTAACAAGTTATGAAGCTCAAGCGCAGTTCTCACTGGTGATTTTAACAACCCCCATATTTAGTATGAATATTATAATGCAGGAGGCAAAAGTTCAATTTTTAGCTGCAAGAGACCAGCAAATTTATTCACTGATTGTCTTGAGGCGAACCATCTTATCCAGCTTGTGACTTTTCCTACATATAAACATAATCGAGACAAAAAAACCTGTTAACACTCTGGATCTTATAATCACTAACACTCTTAATAGTTTTTCAGATATAATGTGTAAAGCACCGCAGTACTTTTTGAGGGCGTACTGGGCAGTACATTTTGAGGACGTGCCCATTTTATTTTAGAATTTAGTACTATTATAAAAAAAAAACTTAGTAATGTCTTGAGCTTTGAGGAGTCGTTATATATGGAGCAGGGGAAATTACACAGAAATAAACAAGCACATAAATAAAATAAATTGTGTTGAATTATATATAATTATATATAATGATCTATCAGTCAAGTTAAACGATTATTTTTACTTATTATTTTAAAAAGATCTAATCCTCTTCCAGATTATGGCCAACAAACAAAAGCATTTTACAACATAGAAACGGAGCTAGTTATAACCGAAAAAATTGTTCAAGAACGAGTTAAAAAACTGAATACAATAAAACCAATAGGATATGACAACATTCATCCTAGAGTTCTCAAAGAGTTTGCAAAAAGTTGCGATTCCATTAATTATTATCTATCGCCTTTCCCTGAAAAGTGGTTAAATTCCTGATATGTGGAGAATCGCAAATGTTTCTCTCATTTTTAAGAAAAGCAGTAAACTTGAAGCTCCAAATAACTAGGAGCTAACATCTATTGTAAGTTAACTTTTTAGAGAGAATAGTTTTTAGTGTTAAAATCTATTGTAAGTAAAATTATAGAAAATCCTATACATGAAGCAATTATGAAATTCTTTAGTGAAAACAATATTATCTCGAAATCTCAATGCGTTTTTATTTTAAAAAAAAGCTGTATAACCAATTTACTTGAAATTCAAACAAAAGCCAAACAAGACAGTTTTTGAGACAACATAGTGGTCACACTGACTTGGAGTAAGCATTTGATAAAGTGTCCCATCGCCGACTCATTTATAAAATGATAGCATGTGGCATGCAAAGTCAATTTATTGCACGGATAGAACCATGGTTCAGAAACAGAAAGCAAAGAGTAGTATTGGGTGATTCTATATCTAAATCGAACTAGCAGTGTTCCTCAGGGTTCTGTACTAAGATTTCTTTTATTTGTTCTCTATCAATTATTTACTTAGCTGCATAGACCATTCTATAAAACTCTATGCTAACAATAGTAAGATAATCAGAGTTGTTAAGATGCCAGTAGATGCTAATATATTACAAAAAGGTATTGATAATACAGTCCTAAGATGTGAAAAGTGACATCTAAAATTAAATTTAAAAATATACTAAGTCATGCAATTTAACTGTATTAAAACCAAGTCTAACGCTGAATATTTAATATCTGGATATAGTGATCATAGACAACATCAAGAAATTGAATTAATTTAAAAAGAGATCTCAGAGTTTTGATTTTCAATGATCTTAAACAAAAAAATAAAGTTTAAACAGCAGCTGCTAAAGTGAATTGAATACTTGGTACCTTGAAAAAGACATTTAAAAGTAGAGCTATCTCTTAGGAAGTCGCTTTATACCACCTACGTCTGCTAACACCTTGATTTTGCTACACAAACTTGGTCACCATATTTAAAAAGAGATATCTGAACTCTTAAGCGCATCCAAAAAAGAGCAACAAAAGTTATAGCTGAAAGAGCCCACTTACCGGCCGCTGCGCGAAGAAACAAGTTGAGCGCGGTACTACACCACTACTGCAATACTTACTATACAATATATATATTTGTATTAAAATAATTTGTATTATAATAATTATTAAATAAAGTTATCAACGTTAAAATAAGACAAATTGCTGTATATGAATTATCTTTCTTTATCTTTATTTTTTTACATAAATTTATCATTTATTTAATATATTATTTCTTCGATATTTATACTGTGTATAGTGAGTATAGTTGCTAATGAAGATTTAAAATGATATTCATATTATAATATAGTCAAGTGTGTCAAAACCAAAAAAAATTTTTTAAGTAGTAGTGGTTTAGTGGTAGAGCACTTATTAAAAACTATTAAATATTTATTAATCATAATTGTCTGCACTAAAAAGAAGCCACAATTAGGTACACAAAGTCATCCCGACTAAACATCATTATGTTTAGTAGGGATTTTGACTTGTCCAACGCAAAAATTTGTATCCAGTGCCAGAATTACTTACTCGGTGTAGTAAAGGTTATTTTAAATAATTATAATGTCTGTATAATATTTTGCTGATTATGACATATTTCCGATAAATGATCAGGTCAGTGAATTATGAAAAGTCAAAAAAATTAAAATGATCAATTTTGCAGCAACATAAAATAACAATGTTTGTAGCAAAAAAACCCAGACCAAAGATTTTTTTTTCTTTTTTTTTAAAATCTTAAAATCCCGATTGCTTGTTAAAAAATTGTATGTTATAATACAAATCAAGAGACTATGTTTAACAACACATGTTTGCTTACAATCTCACCACTTGGCAAAATCAGCCACTACCTGCTTCTTCATTTGTTATTGATGGTCCAGCGGGTCACACTTGGGACCATAGAGAAAGATTAATACTTTAGTACTTGTACTTTAGCTCCAGGATTTCCGCAGCACCAAAATTTCTTTACACTTCAAGTTGTTAAAATGAGGAATAACCTACTTCAGAGTGTAATGAAAGAATTTAAGTCTGAAGATGACTGCTATTTTATCTAAAGTGGCTTCACCTTACTGTATGCATATTATTAGTTCAGTCAGATTGCTTTGGGATATAGTTTGTGCTGTTAATAGTATAGACATATTATTAATTTCTAAATCGGGTTCATTTAAGGGAATCTGATAAATTCCTTTTTCATAAAATTGATATAAAGTTTTTTAAATGAATTTTATGTATAGCTTTATGTTCAGACAAAATAAACTTTTTAAAAAATAAAGTTTTTTTAGATAAAAAATAAATTTTGAGCAAATAAAACAATTAAACACTCAAGTCAGTGATGCTTTTGCTAACTTTATTGTAATAATTTTCATATCCGCAAGTCAAATGTTAGAAAACTTATTTATGATCAACAAATAGACTTCTTAAAAGATTTTAACTTAGATGATATTTAATAGAACAAAATTACTTAACATCATAGACTTTTGAATGTTGTCAAAATTTGATTGTATAGAATTTATAAATAGAATTTAGAATAGTATAAACATAGAACTTTGATTGTCGAAAATTAGAATTTGATTGTCGAAAAAATTGGTTGCTATTTGGATAATTGTTGATTTTGAGTTTGGTTTTTACATAAAAAAAAACCCTGCAATAAATGCACAATGGACTAATAATTTTAAAAAAAAAGTCCAATTATTTTTTTCCATTGGCATTCCACAGTGTATAGATTTATTTTAATTTCAATGGACTAATCTAAAAGCAATTAAATTAAATTTCCAAAAAGTCATTTTATGCTGATTTGGAAAAAATTAAATTTAATTGCATTAAATTAAGAGGTTATGGAAATCTCTTTACTTCTTTTACTAAACTAAAATTAACAACATCAGCTGCTTCCAATAAAAATATTATTGTTATCTAAAAATATGGAAGAATTGTAAATTTAAACAAAACATCATACAAATGGAACATAGGTATCAACATAAGTACCACATCACAATAAGAAGACCACATCACAATAACATATAACAACATTTAACAATAACCATGATAACAAATGAAGCCTGCTTTAAACAAGGTATATTGAAGCTAAGATTTTAGTATTGGTCCACTGACTCATTTCCTGAACTATACACAACATACATCAAACCTGAACTAGAACTTTGTGTACCAATCTGGAATCCACACATTAAAAAAAAAAAAAAAGAGAAAACTCGATAAGGAGCAAAAAAATTCGTACCAGGTCTCAAGCACAAATCATATAAAGAACATTTATCAATACTAAGATTATAAAGTCTAGAAACCAGAAGAACTGCAGAACCTGAAGAACTATAGCCTGATTCAATATTTCAAAATAAAATCATTTATAAACAAAGTTAAATGTTTCCATCCTAACTCATAGTTTTTTCATCAATTCTAAATGGTTCATCATTAAGTATTGTAGAAAAATCACACAAAGAATTCACAACTACCTAAAAGCAGTTCTACAGCCATTTTTTAAAACGCCTTAAGTTGCTTTTTACGTATTTCGAGAAAAACACTATTTTATATATATTTTAAAGTTTGCAGTTTTGCAAGAGATATGTAATTAAAATATTTATTTATATATAAACTTTAAAAATATTATCTTTATTATACTATGGATTGGAAAAAATAAGAATAATTTTAAAAAATTAGTATTTGTGTTATATTTTTTGTCAGAAAAAACGAAGACAGGCTTTTTTATAGATGAAAGCGGCATTCAAAACGCCTTGTGAACCAATAACAAGTAAATTTACTTCAATTTTCCCAACAAATTTTTCCAAAAACTTGGCTAAGTATCCAAATGGTAATAAACATACATTTTTAAAAAATATATTGATGTATGTAAATTTTTCTCTTTGAAAATCAATATTTTGACTTTTATTAAAAATAATATTTATTTTACTTCAAACTGTAACTATTTTTATGTTATTATTTTTTAAAAGACCATACAACATTTAGAGCAATTATTACAACTAGCTCCACATGTTTTGTGATCTTTTTATAAACTTTTACACAAAAATCATCTATTTAAATTACGCATCCCACTATAACAAAAAAACCACACAACATTTGGAGCAATTATTTTACAGCTAGCTCCAGATGTTTTGCAGACTTTTTATCACATTGTTGAGAAAAGAACCATTCTAAATTAACTTTAACTCCGGACTGTACAGATTGCATGACATGGAATATTCACATGAAAAGGATCGGACACGCCAGAAACAAATATAGACTTGATGCTGATCGAACTGTCTGTGCACAAGAAGTAATAAAGACGACAGACATGGGAAAAGTAATTATGTTACTAAGAATGGAAAATTTTAAAGAAGCAAAGTTTTGTCAACGATTAACAACATACAATGATACATTTGTGCCTATTGGAAAAACGAAGGAAAGTGTAGTTTCAATTGTTTGGAATAAAGAAATTTCTGTAGTGTAGTTTCAATTGTTTGGAATAAAGAAATTTCTGGGCGGTGTAAAGAAGAGCTAATTTCTACATATTTGTTTTTGCAAGAATGTCTGGACAAATCTGAAATCATTTATTGGTGGGAAAATTGTAGCTGTAACTAAGTGAGCTTTTATTTTTAAATTACTCAATATATGTCGAAAAAATTGTCTCCTTGTCCATATATAGAAAACATCACCAAAATTGAGTTCAAATTAGATTCTTATAGCATGTTTTATTGTTGTAACTATGATTGAAGGCCTGTGATTGAAGCATCAGTTTTATTCAAAAAACAGAAAGAAAAAATGTTAACTTTACAATATACTATAAGAGATTTAAAAGCCGGAATCAATCCAATTTAAAAATCGAAACTTGTTTCAACACTTTGTCATTTAATGCCCCCTAATAGAAGAGAGTTTTGGGAAAATTTGTTTGCGATTAAGATTAGGAGTTTTTACGTTTAACTCTTCGATTTCAAAATTATATATTATAAATGTCTTGCGCATAAAAATTTCCTTGTTATTAGTTTTTTCCTTTTTGTATTATTACTTATTTCATTTTCTAAATATATTTATTTTACATTAAAAATTTTATAATTTTAAACATATGCAACTAATATAACTGTTTTGTAATATTAGTCAGTCACATTAAAAGGTCAAAATGTTAAAGGAAGGGGGGAGGGGAAGGGGGGAGGGGGAAGGGGTGAGGGGGAGGGGGAAGGGGGAGACAGGAAACAGAAATTAAAGCAGGCTAGGGCAGAAAAAAATAGAATTTGAATAAAAAAAAACACGAAATTTTAAGAAACTTGGGGGGAAGTGGCAAATGTCCCATCCAAACCCACCCTCCCTCCTCCTGTTCTTACGACAGTGATATTAGTTATGCTATATTTTGAAATTCTTTATAGTTAATTATTGTTTTATTATAATAATAATTGTTATAATACAATAATTATTGTTATAACATAATATAACAATAACTATAATTGTTATAGTAAACTATAATTACCTATTAAGAATTTCAAAACATAGTCTAGTCAAATGATTTTTCCCAAACTAATGCGTAAGGCGTTTTGAAAAAAATTTTAAAAATTAAAAGCAGATATCATTTTTAAGGTGTTTTTTGAAACTAGTAATCTTTATGAATTTTTTCATAATTTTTAAAAAATAATTATTCAATAACATTTATTATCATCTATATTTGCTTATTTCATTAAAAAGTCAATTTTGAACTTTTTGATCTTAAGGCGTTTTAAAAAACGGCTGTAGAGTTACCTCCAAAATTATTTTCAGTAACAGAATAGTGATTAATTAAAAGAAGTTATCAAATGACTTAGCAAATTCAAAAACAGTATACAACTTTAAAAACAAATACAATAACTTATCAATCAAATAGTTTGATTTACTACTATAATAGGATTTCAGAACTCCTCTACAAAAATTTAAATTTTAACTTACTATAGTTATTCAAATAAATATTTAAATAAATTTTACCTTTTTATGACTGCTCAATGAAAACTAAGAATTTAAAAATTTTATTTTTATTTTTTCTGTAATAAATCTTTAAACATTTTAACAATTAAAAAGTATTTTAAATCCTAAAATTCTTTTTATGTTTTTTGCACTCGCTTCATAAGAAAAGGCTTCTGAGTTCAATCCCCAACACGTCCCATGTAGTATCATGCTCAACTTGTTTCTCTGTGCAGTGGCCTTGTTTGTCAAGGGTCATGTTTTAGATTTATAAAGTTGAGAGAAGGTTATAACCATAATTAAGTAGCCTCCTTGCTTCTAGTGACCTTATCGACCTTGGGGAAGGTGAAGGAAAAGGTGAACCGTCCCCTTAGTATTAAATATTTAGTTTAAATAGTACTTGCGAAAGAGAGTTAATAACATAATTAACTAATTAACATTAGCAGTTTTTAATGAGCAATTGAAAAAAAAAAAAACAATTGACCGTCAATTCCATGTGTTCTTTTTTTTGATAAATTGGCAGCTCACCTTTGAATTGTTATTTTTCACGCTGGGATTGTCATCACAATTAAAGTAGCCTTCTTGACTGTAGTGGCCTTCTTGGCCTTGGGGAGGTGAACTAACACTAAAAAAAAATCTTAATTAACTTTTCTTTTTGTGCTTACAAGGTTGCTAAATTTTCCTTACATCCCTCAACTCTATTCTTTTGATTTTGTTCAGTTAACTTGTGGGTTATCTAACTTGATGGCTATTTTCTATTTGTTGTAAATGATTTAATTGATTGTAAAATGATTAAATGATGTCAGAGCTTCAATTATATCATGTATTGCATGTAGGTTTTCTTCAATAATGGCAGACACATATTCATTATTCTCAGCTTTAAACATGGTTTGAAAGTGCCTTGAGCAGGTATCATCTCCAAGATTCTCTGCAACTTTTGAATTGAGCAGCCTATTTGGCAAATGTAATAACTATTTTTTAACTATTTTCTTTTCATATTCACTTTTTTCTTACAATTTTTTTTTAAATGTGTTTTAAAAAATTTAAATAATATTTTAATGCTAATTCAAATACTTTCATAATTTTTATCCATATTAGGGACTAAAGTTGATACTTTTATTATCAACGATTTTAAAGATCTTAAAAATAGATTTAAAATTGATACAAACCAAACTTTGATTTATTTATAATTGATCTCTTATATAAAGCATCTGTTATCTAAGTAAGATCTCTTATATAAAGCATCTGTTACCTAAGTAAGATCTCTTATATAAAGCATCGGTTGCCTAAGCAAGATCTCTTATATAAAGTATCTGTTACTAAGTAAGATCTCTTATATAAAGCATCTGTTACCTAAGTAAGATCTCTTATAAAAAGCATCTATTATCAAAGTAAGATCTCTTATATAAGGCATCTGTTACCTAAGTAAGATCTCTTATATAAAACATCTGTTACCTAAGTAGGCATAATTTTTTGATATACATCAATTGTAGAGTGTTTATTGAGTCTGAGCTCTCCACTTATTATATTGGTAAAGACCTTTGTTTCCTTGTTGTTTTTGTAAAGCGCTGAACGAACCTTAATAAACAAATCTTATTAAGTGCAATAAAATGGCATCCATTCAACAAGCATTGAATGAATGATATAATCATATTAAATTTAATGAATTTTATTTATTGAATTTAATAATAAAAATTATATTTATTTAATGAATGCCATTAAACTTAGCAATTAATAAATATTTAAAAAAACTCTCTAAAGAAAACCAAAAGCTTCTGTTTTTAAGTAGTAGATTTCCATAGAAGTTATTTGTAAACAGTTTGCTTGTTGTTGTAACCAAGGAGAAAATTTACCTGTTGAGATTTATTTTGTTGAAAACATTTTTTGATTTTGTTAAAAACATAAGTACAAGTATAAACATCATCATTTTGCTTTCGAACAAAAAAGCAAAAAAAATTTTAAAGTTTTAAAAAAGTAAAATGTTTTAAAATATAAACTTATGTATTAAAAATTTCAAAAATAAATAATGGCAATAAATAATAACAAATAAAAATAATAATTAAATTTCAAACAAATTTTAAATTTTAGATCTTTTATATCTTATTGACTCACTTTAAGTCTTTAGTATTTCAGTTGCCAAAAAGTTTTCACAACTGGTTAAAAAATCTGCATTAGTTGCAGAAAAACATTGCATTTCAAACAAGATACAAAAGTATATAAACCCCAAAGAAAAAATATCAGTTGACAGGCTTTAAAAGGTTCATGCTGAACATTAGTCAACAGCCATTAAAAGATGCATAAATTACATAAATTAGCTCAAAATAAAATAAATAAATTACATAAAATATATATATATATATATATTATATATATTATATATATTATATATATTATATATTATATATATATATATATATATAAAAATTACGTAAATTACATAAAATACATAAATTAGCTTTCATTAGTTGACAATCATTAAAAGATTGATATATTAAAAGCTTTCATTAGTTATTAAAAGATTGATGTATTACAAGCTTTGGATGCTCACTACTTGTTTTAAAAAAGAGTTTTATATGATTATATGATGAAAACCATAAAATAAAAACTTCTATTTTGGATGTAACTCTTTATTTTTTGAGTTAATTTTTATGCAATATTTCAAGGGAGTATAGATACCCTCGTTGTCAAGTATAGTATATATATAAAAAAGGGTTAAAGATAAAACAAAACAAAAACAAACAAAAAATCAATGCAAAAGTTTTTTTTGATTCAAATATCAAAACATAGGTTTCCAAAAGGAAGTTGTGATGTAACTTCCATTATCTTGATTCAGACCGCCATCTGAAGGTGCACATTCATGACATTGCATTTCAAGGGCTTATATGAGAGTTTAAAAGTTTTATATGAAAATTTAAAAGTTCATAAAATAAGAGTTGTTACACGAATATTATAAACATATTATCAACTTATACTTCCATAATTTCACCAAGAGAAGCACTTTTTTTCAACACTACGTAGTAAAATTCCTCGTCTTGTTGCAGCAGTTTTCAGTCACTTAACAAGCGCATTGGTGCACCAAAGCAAAATTTACCACTAATGCGTCCAACACATCAAAGCACTAGGATGTTCAACACATCAAATTTTGTTCATTTTTGTTGATAAAGTTTGTTTAAAATACACACTTTAAAGTTCAATTTATAAAAATTATGATACACCTTCAACAATACCTGGGACCAAAACCATTTGAGTTAATACCATATCATTAAAACCTCATTAAAAGAAACAAGTTTAGTTTAATGTTTGCTCTGTAGTCATGGTGAAGACAATTACCTAGGAGATGGAAAATTCCCAATTAAATTGTGGATAAGGGTAGGAGGTTTTTAAAAACATGGCAACTTAGTTTCATTTTAAACTTGTTAAATTTCTAGAGTGCTCATTTATTATTTTCTGTATTCATAATTTTCTTATTATACTAAATATTGTTTATTAAAGAATTTTCAACAATATTGGTAAATTTTACTTTCTTTCTTTCATTATTATTATTATTATTATTTGAGAATGTTAGATTAATGTTTGAGATTAATTAGATTAATGTCTACATATTAGTTGTCAGAATCTACGTGTTAAATTTATGTGGAAGTTTAATGTTGAAATCTACATGACTAATGTAGAAAAGTATTCAAATATTTTCTATGTATACTATTTAATTAACTTTTAAATCAAGTTATACAATAATATAATT